>NW_021629840.1:0-78034 GCF_900700375.1 Denticeps clupeoides | reverse complement strand
GCAACACTGGTTTGTGACATTTAGATTGATTTCATAGTAGGTATGAGTATGAGCCGAAATAGCTCAGTTGGGAGAGCGTTAGACGAAGATCTAAAGGTCCCGGTGAAATCCAGGGTTTTCGGCAAGCTGTTTGGACTGTGTAAATGCAATTTTTGGTTTGTTAACAAAGACCTATGCTTTATCTGGAAACTGACCTCCCCCTCACAGGCAAACAATTACCAGGTCTCAAAAAAGCCAACAAATGGCCTGAAGTGCCAAGACAAGAGAGGCCTGCATTCTTGTATCATGGGTTTTATCTGGAAAAAGCATAAACCTCAAAGGAGAAACTGATTGATCAGTTGCAACACTTCTGTGAGATAAACGTCCATTATAAAAGAAAGGATTCAAACTTCATTCAGAGGCCTCTTTCCCCCTCAACTGCTCGGGGGGTTCTACTCTCACATTGTTCCTGCATTCAGCTTTTCTACTTCTACCAAGGTCTGGCCTCCCTCACTGGAGTTTGTTTCTTATTCTTTCTCTTTGTTTCCCTCTATAATTTATTTTTTGTGTCTATTTTGGGTTCTTTTGTTATAATGGAACCATTTTACATATATTAGTTCCATAAAAAGAATTCTTATTGTGTTTATGAACTAGAACCTGTTCAATCATTTAAAATCTATTGTGCCATGACTGTTAATGTCCATCTAACATCGGATAAGTTCAAAAAACAAGTTCAAACCTCATTCAGAGGGCTCCATCCGGGTACTACTCTCACATTGTTCATTCATTTGTCTTTTCTTATTGTTCCAGGCTCTGTCCTTCCTCACTGGAGTTTGATTCTTATTGTTTCTCTTTGTTTCCCTCTAGAATGTCTGTTTCTTGCAACAGTGGTTTGTGACATTTAGATTGATTTCATAGTCAATTGAGATGTGAACTAAAGTCAATTGTGCCTTACTAAATTATATTTCTTCACTGAATTTATTAAGCCAAATCCTCATTTAATAAGCAATCCACTTATTTAGCACACAATATCAGATAATATCTTCTGTTTAGGCATGAGCAAAAACCCAACTGTGGAAGGCACGCCCTTGTACATGAATAAACACCTAGTGCCAAGTGAAAGGGCTACAAGGTATGAGCCGAAATAGCTCAGTTGGGAGAGCGTTAGACTGAAGATCTAAAGGTCCCTGGTTCAATCCCGGGTTTCGGCAAAGCTCTTTGGACTGTGTACATGCAATTTTTGGTTTGTTAAAGACCTACGCTTTATCTGGAAATTGACCTCCTCCTCACAGGCAAGAACAATTACCAGGTCTCAAAAAAGCCAAAAAATGGCCTGAAGTGCCAAGACAAGAGAGGCCTGCATTCTTGTATCAATGGTTTTATCTGGAAAAAGCATAAACCTTTGGGTTCCATAAACAGAAATCTAATTGTGTTCAAAAACATGATTTTTTTTTTAATGGAGATCAAGGTAATCTCTAATGGCAAATAAAAAACACAAGAGCATCGCCTCCCCGTCGGGGAATCGAACCCCGGTCTCCCGCGTGACAGGCGGGGATACTCACCACTATACTAACGAGGAGCTGGCCCTGCTTCTTTGTTATCATAGGTCTTTAGAACTTCAAGCATGTTTGTTTCTTGCAACAGTGGTTTGTGACATTTAGATTGATTTCATAGTAGGTATGAGGTATGAGCCGAAATAGCTCAGTTGGGAGAGCGTTAGACTGAAGCTGTTTGGACTGTGTAAATGCATTTTTTGGTTTGTTAACAAAGACCTATGCTTTATCTGGAAACTGACCTCCCCCTCACAGACAGGTTCTTTTGTTACAATGGAACAATTTTACATATATTAGTTCCATAAAAACAGGCAAGAACAATTACCAGGTCTCAAAAAAGCCAACAAAAACGCCTGAAGTGCCAAGACAAGAGAGGCCTGCATTCTTGTATCAATGGTTTTATCTGGAAAAAGCATAAACCTTTGGGTTCCATAAACAGAAATCTAATTGTGTTCAAAAACATGATTTTTTTTTTTAATGGAGATCAAGGTAATCTCTAATGGCAAATAAAAAACACAAAAGCATCGCCTCCCCGTCGGGGAATCGAACCCCGGTCTCCCGCGTGACAGGCGGGGATACTCACCACTATACTAACGAGGAGCTGGCCCTGCTTCTTTGTTATCATAGGTCTTTAGAACTTCAAGCATGTTTGTTTCTTGCAACAGTGGTTTGTGACATTTAGATTGATTTCATAGTAGGTATGAGGTATGAGCCGAAATAGCTCAGTTGGGAGAGCGTTAGACTGAAGATCTAAAGGTCCCTGGTTCAATCCCGGGTTTCGGCAAAGCTGTTTGGACTGTGTAAATGTAATTTTTGGTTTGTTAACAAAGACCTATGCTTTATCTGGAAACTGACCTCCCCCTCACAGGCAAGAACAATTACCAGGTCTCAAAAAGGCCAACAAATGGCCTGAAGTGCCAACACAAGAGCGGCCTGCATTCTTGTATCAATGGTTTTATCTGGAAAAAGCATAAACCTCAAAGGAGAAACTGATTGATCAGTTGCAACACTTCTGTGAGATAAACGTCCATTATAAAAGAAAGGATTCAAACCTCATACAGAGGCCTCTTTCCCCCTCAACTGCTCGGGGGGTTCTACTCTCACATTGTTCCTGCATTCAGCTTTTCTACTTCTACCAGGGTCTGGCCTCCCTCACTGGAGTTTGTTTCTTATTCTTTCTCTTTGTTTCCCTCTATAATTTATTTTTTGTGTCTATTTTGGGTTCTTTTGTTACAATGGAACAATTTTACATATATTAGTTCCATAAAAACAGGCAAGAACAATTACCAGGTCTCAAAAAAGCCAACAAAAACGCCTGAAGTGCCAAGACAAGAGAGGCCTGCATTCTTGTATCAATGGTTTTATCTGGAAAAAGCATAAACCTTTGGGTTCCATAAACAGAAATCTAATTGTGTTCAAAAACATGATTTTTTTTTTTAATGGAGATCAAGGTAATCTCTAATGGCAAATAAAAAACACAAAGCATCGCCTCCCCGTCGGGGAATCGAACCCCGGTCTCCCGCGTGACAGGCGGGGATACTCACCACTATACTAACGAGGAGCTGGCCCTGCTTCTTTGTTATCATAGGTCTTTAGAACTTCAAGCATGTTTGTTTCTTGCAACAGTGGTTTGTGACATTTAGATTGATTTCATAGTAGGTATGAGGGTGAGCCGAAATAGCTCAGTTGGGAGAGCGTTAGACTGAAGATCTAAAGGTCCCTGGTTCAATCCCGGGTTTCGGCAAAGCTGTTTGGACTGTGTAAATGCAATTTTTGGTTTGTTAACAAAGACCTATGCTTTATCTGGAAACTGACCTCCCCCTCACAGGCAAGAACAATTACCAGGTCTCAAAAAGGCCAACAAATGGCCTGAAGTGCCAAGACAAGAGCGGCCTGCATTCTTGTATCAATGGTTTTATCTGGAAAAAGCATAAACCTCAAAGGAGAAACTGATTGATCAGTTGCAACACTTCTGTGAGATAAACGTCCATTATAAAAGAAAGGATTCAAACCTCATACAGAGGCCTCTTTCCCCCTCAACTGCTCGGGGGGTTCTACTCTCACATTGTTCCTGCATTCAGCTTTTCTACTTCTACCAGGGTCTGGCCTCCCTCACTGGAGTTTGTTTCTTATTCTTTCTCTTTGTTTCCCTCTATAATTTATTTTTTGTGTCTATTTTGGGTTCTTTTGTTACAATGGAACAATTTTACATATATTAGTTCCATAAAAACAGGCAAGAACAATTACCAGGTCTCAAAAAAGCCAACAAAAACGCCTGAAGTGCCAAGACAAGAGAGGCCTGCATTCTTGTATCAATGGTTTTATCTGGAAAAAGCATAAACCTTTGGGTTCCATAAACAGAAATCTAATTGTGTTCAAAAACATGATTTTTTTTTTAATGGAGATCAAGGTAATCTCTAATGGCAAATAAAAAACACAAAAGCATCGCCTCCCCGTCGGGGAATCGAACCCCGGTCTCCCGCGTGACAGGCGGGGATACTCACCACTATACTAACGAGGAGCTGGCCCTGCTTCTTTGTTATCATAGGTCTTTAGAACTTCAAGCATGTTTGTTTCTTGCAACAGTGGTTTGTGACATTTAGATTGATTTCATAGTAGGTATGAGGTATGAGCCGAAATAGCTCAGTTGGGAGAGCGTTAGACTGAAGATCTAAAGGTCCCTGGTTCAATCCCGGGTTTCGGCAAAGCTGTTTGGACTGTGTAAATGTAATTTTTGGTTTGTTAACAAAGACCTATGCTTTATCTGGAAACTGACCTCCCCCTCACAGGCAAGAACAATTACCAGGTCTCAAAAAGGCCAACAAATGGCCTGAAGTGCCAACACAAGAGCGGCCTGCATTCTTGTATCAATGGTTTTATCTGGAAAAAGCATAAACCTCAAAGGAGAAACTGATTGATCAGTTGCAACACTTCTGTGAGATAAACGTCCATTATAAAAGAAAGGATTCAAACCTCATACAGAGGCCTCTTTCCCCCCTCAACTGCTCGGGGGGTTCTACTCTCACATTGTTCCTGCATTCAGCTTTTCTACTTCTACCAGGGTCTGGCCTCCCTCACTGGAGTTTGTTTCTTATTCTTTCTCTTTGTTTCCCTCTATAATTTATTTTTTGTGTCTATTTTGGGTTCTTTTGTTACAATGGAACAATTTTACATATATTAGTTCCATAAAAACAGGCAAGAACAATTACCAGGTCTCAAAAAAGCCAACAAAAACGCCTGAAGTGCCAAGACAAGAGAGGCCTGCATTCTTGTATCAATGGTTTTATCTGGAAAAAGCATAAACCTTTGGGTTCCATAAACAGAAATCTAATTGTGTTCAAAAACATGATTTTTTTTTTTAATGGAGAAGGTAATCTCTAATGGCAAAGAAAAAACACAAAAGCATCGCCTCCCCGTCGGGGAATCGAACCCCGGTCTCCCGCGTGACAGGCGGGGATACTCACCACTATCCTAACGAGGAGCTGGCCCTGCTTCTTTGTTATCATAGGTCTTTAGAACTTCAAGCATGTTTGTTTCTTGCAACAGTGGTTTGTGACATTTAGATTGATTTCATAGTAGGTATGAGGTATGAGCCGAAATAGCTCAGTTGGGAGAGCGTTAGACTGAAGATCTAAAGGTCCCTGGTTCAATCCCGGGTTTCGGCAAAGCTGTTTGGACTGTGTAAATGCAATTTTTGGTTTGTTAACAAAGACCTATGCTTTATCTGGAAACTGACCTCCCCCTCACAGGCAAGAACAATTACCAGGTCTCAAAAAGGCCAACAAATGGCCTGAAGTGCCAAGACAAGAGAGGCCTGCATTCTTGTATCAATGGTTTTATCTGGAAAAAGCATAAACCTCAAAGGAGAAACTGATTGATCAGTTGCAACACTTCTGTGAGATAAACGTCCATTATAAAAGAAAGGATTCAAACCTCATACAGAGGCCTCTTTCCCCCTCAACTGCTCGGGGGGTTCTACTCTCACATTGTTCCTGCATTCAGCTTTTCTACTTCTACCAGGGTCTGGCCTCCCTCACTGGAGTTTGTTTCTTATTCTTTCTCTTTGTTTCCCTCTATAATTTATTTTTTGTGTCTATTTTGGGTTCTTTTGTTACAATGGAACAATTTTACATATATTAGTTCCATAAAAACAGGCAAGAACAATTACCAGGTCTCAAAAAAGCCAACAAAAACGCCTGAAGTGCCAAGACAAGAGAGGCCTGCATTCTTGTATCAATGGTTTTATCTGGAAAAAGCATAAACCTTTGGGTTCCATAAACAGAAATCTAATTGTGTTCAAAAACATGATTTTTTTTTTTAATGGAGATCAAGGTAATCTCTAATGGCAAATAAAAAACACAAAAGCATCGCCTCCCCGTCGGGGAATCGAACCCCGGTCTCCCGCGTGACAGGCGGGGATACTCACCACTATACTAACGAGGAGCTGGCCCTGCTTCTTTGTTATCATAGGTCTTTAGAACTTCAAGCATGTTTGTTTCTTGCAACAGTGGTTTGTGACATTTAGATTGATTTCATAGTAGGTATGAGGTATGAGCCGAAATAGCTCAGTTGGGAGAGCGTTAGACTGAAGAGCTAAAGGTCCCTGGTTCAATCCCGGGTTTCGGCAAAGCTGTTTGGACTGTGTAAATGAATTTTTGGTTTGTTAACAAAGACCTATGCTTTATCTGGAAACTGACCTCCCCCTCACAGGCAAGAACAATTACCAGGTCTCAAAAAGGCCAACAAATGGCCTGAAGTGCCAAGACAAGAGCGGCCTGCATTCTTGTATCAATGGTTTTATCTGGAAAAAGCATAAACCTCAAAGGAGAAACTGATTGATCAGTTGCAACACTTCTGTGAGATAAACGTCCATTATAAAAGAAAGGATTAAAACCTCATACAGAGGCCTCTTTCCCCCTCAACTGCTCGGGGGGTTCTACTCTCACATTGTTCCTGCATTCAGCTTTTCTACTTCTACCAGGGTCTGGCCTCCCTCACTGGAGTTTGTTTCTTATTCTTTCTCTTTGTTTCCCTCTATAATTTTTTTTGTGTGTCTATTTTGGGTTCTTTTGTTACAATGGAACAATTTTACATATATTAGTTCCATAAAAACAGGCAAGAACAATTACCAGGTCTCAAAAAAGCCAACAAAAACGCCTGAAGTGCCAAGACAAGAGAGGCCTGCATTTGTATCAATGGTTTTATCTGGAAAAAGCATAAACCTTTGGGTTCCATAAACAGAAATCTAATTGTGTTCAAAAACATGATTTTTTTTTTAATGGAGATCAAGGTAATCTCTAATGGCAAATAAAAAACAAAAGCATCGCCTCCCCGTCGGGGAAATCGAACCCCCGGTCTCCCGCGTGACAGGCTGGGGATACTCACCACTATACTAACGAGGAGCTGGCCCTGCTTCTTTGTTATCATAGGTCTTTAGAACTTCAAGCATGTTTGTTCTTGCAACAGTGGTTTGTGACATTTAGATTGATTTCATAGTAGGTATGAGGTATGAGCCGAAATAGCTCAGTTGGGAGAGCGTTAGACTGAAGATCTAAAGGTCCCTGGTTCAATCCCGGGTTTCGGCAAAGCTGTTGGACTGTGTAAATGCAATTTTTGGTTTGTTAACAAAGACCTATGCTTTATCTGGAAACTGACCTCCCCTCACAGGCAAGAACAATTACCAGGTCTCAAAAAGGCCAACAAATGGCCTGAAGTGCCAAGACAAGAGCGGCCTGCATTCTTGTATCAATGGTTTTATCTGGAAAAAGCATAAACCTCAAAGGAGAAACTGATTGATCAGTTGCAACACTTCTGTGAGATAAACGTCCATTATAAAAGAAAGGATTCAAACCTCATACAGAGGCCTCTTTCCCCCTCAACTGCTCGGGGGTTCTACTCTCACATTGTTCCTGCATTCAGCTTTTCTACTTCTACCAGGGTCTGGCCTCCCTCACTGGAGTTTGTTTCTTATTCTTTCTCTTTGTTTCCCTCTATAATTTATTTTTTGTGTCTATTTTGGGTTCTTTTGTTACAATGGAACAATTTTACATATATTAGTTCCATAAAAACAGGCAAGAACAATTACCAGGTCTCAAAAAAGCCAACAAAAACGCCTGAAGTGCCAAGACAAGAGAGGCCTGCATTCTTGTATCAATGGTTTTATCTGGAAAAAGCATAAACCTTTGGGTTCCATAAACAGAAATCTAATTGTGTTCAAAAACATGATTTTTTTTTTTAATGGAGATCAAGGTAATCTCTAATGGCAAATAAAAACACAAAAGCATCGCCTCCCCTGTCGGGGGAATCGAACCCCGGTCTCCCGCGTGACAGGCGGGGATACTCACCACTATAATAACGAGGAGCTGGCCCTGCTTCTTTGTTATCATAGGTTCTTTAGAACTTCAAGCATGTTTGTTTCTTGCAACAGTGGTTTGTGACATTTAGATTGATTTCATAGTAGGTATGAGGTATGAGCCGAAATAGCTCAGTTGGGAGAGCGTTAGACTGAAGATCTAAAGGTCCCTGGTTCAATCCCGGGTTTCGGCAAAGCTGTTTGGACTGTGTAATGCAATTTTTGGTTTGTTAACAAAGAACCTATGCTTTATTCTGGCAACTGACCTCCCCCTCACAGGCAAGGACCAATTACCAGGTCTCAAAAAGGCCAACAAATGGCCTGAAGTGCCAAGACAAGAGAGGCCTGCATTCTTGTATCAATGGTTTTTATCTGGAAAAAGCATAAACCTCAAAGGAGAAACTGATTGATCAGTTGCAACACTTCTGTGAGATAACGTCCATTATAAAAGAAAGGATTCAAACCTCATACAGAGGCCTCTTTCCCCCTCAACTGCTCGGGGGGTTCTACTCTCACATTGTTCCTGCATTCAGCTTTCTACTTCTACCAGGGTCTGGCCTCCTCACTGGAGTTTGTTTCTTATTCTTCTCTTTGTTTCCCTCTATAATTTATTTTTTGTGTCTATTTGGGTTCTTTTGTTACAATGGAACAATTTTACATATATTAGTTCCATAAAAACAGGCAAGAACAATTACCAGGTCTCAAAAAAGCCAACAAAACGCCTGAAGTGCAAGACAAGAGAGGCCTGCATTCTTGTATCAATGGTTTTATCTGGAAAAAGCATAAACCTTTGGGTTCCATAACAGAAATCTAATTGTGTTCAAAAACATGATTTTTTTTTTTAATGGAGATCAAGGTAATCTCTAATGGCAAATAAAAAACACAAAAGCATCGCCTCCCCGTCGGGGAATCGAACCCCGGTCTCCCGCGTGACAGGCGGGATACTCACCACTATACTAACGAGGAGCTGGCCCTGCTTCTTTGTTATCATAGGTCTTTAGAACTTCAAGCATGTTTGTTTCTTGCAACAGTGGTTTGTGACATTTAGATTGATTTCATAGTAGGTATGAGGTATGAGCCGAAATAGCTCAGTTGGGAGAGCGTTAGACTGAAGATCTAAAGGTCCCTGGTTAAATCCAGGGTTTCGGCAAAGCTGTTTGGACTGTGTAAATGCATTTTTGGTTTGTTAACAAAGACCTATGCTTTATCTGGAAACTGACCTCCCCCTCACAGGCAAGAACAATTACCAGGTCTCAAAAAGGCCAACAATGGCCTGAAGTGCCAAGACAAGAGAGGCCTGCATTCTTGTATCATGGTTTTATCTGGAAAAAGCATAAACCTCAAAGGAGAAACTGATTGATCAGTTGCAACACTTCTGTGAGATAAACGTCCATTATAAAAGAAAGGATTCAAACCTCATATCAGAGGCCTCTTTCCCCCTCAACTGCTCGGGGGGTTCTACTCTCACATTGTTCCTGCATTCAGCTTTTCTACTTCTACCAGGGTCTGGCCTCCCTCACTGGAGTTTGTTTCTTATTCTTTCTCTTTGTTTCCCTCTATAATTTATTTTTTGTGTCTATTTTGGGTTCTTTTGTTACAATGGAACAATTTTACATATATTAGTTCCATAAAAACAGGCAAGAACAATTACCAGGTCTCAAAAAAGCCAACAAAAACGCCTGAAGTGCCAAGACAAGAGAGGCCTGCATTCTTGTATCAATGGTTTTATCTGGAAAAAGCATAAACCTTTGGGTTCCATAAACAGAAATCTAATTGTGTTCAAAAACATGATTTTTTTTTTTAATGGAGATCAAGGTAATCTCTAATGGCAAATAAAAACACAAAAGCATCGCCTCCCCGTCGGGGAATCGAACCCCGGTCTCCCGCGTGACAGGCGGGGATACTCACCACTATACTAACGAGGAGCTGGCCTGCTTCTTGTTATCATAGGTCTTTAGAACTTCAAGCATGTTTGTTTCTTGCAACAGGTGTTTGTGACATTTAGATTGATTTCATAGTAGGTATGAGGTATGAGCCCGAAATAGCTCAGTTGGGAGAGCGTTTAGACTGAAGATCTAAAGGTCCCTGGTGAAATCCAGGGTTTCGGCAAAGCTGTTTGGACTGTGTAATGCAATTTTTGGTTTGTTAACAAAGACCTATGCTTTATCTGGAAACTGACCTCCCCCTCACAGGCAAGAACAATTACCAGGTCTCAAAAAGCCAACAATGGCCTGAAGTGCCAAGACAAGAGAGGCCTGCCTTCTTGTATCATTGGTTTATCTGGAAAAAGCATAAACCTCAAAGGAGAAACTGATTGATCAGTGCAACACTTCTGTGAGATAAACGTCCATTATAAAAGAAAGGATTCAAACCTTCATTCAGAGGCCTCTTCCTTCCCCCTCAACTGCTCGGGGGGTTCTACTCTCACATTGTTCCTCTGCATTCAGCTTTTCTACTTCTACCAGGTCTGGCCTCCCTCACTTGGAGTTGTTTCTTATCTTTCTCTTTGTTTTCCCTCTATAATTTATTTTTTGTGTCTATTTTGGGTTCTTTTGTTATAATGGAACCATTTTACATATATTAGTTCCATAAAAAGAATTCTTATTGTGTTTATGAACTAGAACCTGTTCAATCATTTAAAAATCTATTGTGCCATGACTGTTAATGTCCATCTAACATCGGATAGTTCAAAAAACAAGTTCAAACCTCATTCAGAGGGCTCCATCCGGTACTACTCTCACATTGTTCATTCATTTGTCTTTTCTTATTGTTCCAGGGCTCTGTCCTTCCTCACTGGAGTTTGATTCTTATTGTTCTCTTTGTTCCCTCTAGAATGTCTGTTTCTTGCAACAGTGGTTTGTGACATTTAGATTGATTTCATAGTCAATTGAGATGTGAACTAAAGTCAATTGTGCCTTACTAAATTATATTTCTTCACTGAATTTATTAAGCCAAATCCTCATTTAATAAGCAATCCACTTATTTAGCACACAATATCAGATATATCTTCTGTTTAGGCATGAGCAAAAACCCAACTGTGGAAGGCACGGCCCTTGTACATGAATAAACACCTAGTGCCAAGTGAAAGTGCTACAAGGTATGAGCCGAAATAGCTCAGTTGGGAGAGCGTTAGACTGAAGATCTAAAGGTCCCTGGTTCAATCCCGGGTTTCGGCAAAGCTCTTTGGACTGTGTACATGCAATTTTTTGGTTTGTTAAAGACCTACGCTTTATCTGGAAATTGACCTCCTCCTCACAGGCAAGAACAATTACCAGGTCTCAAAAAAGCCAAAAATGGCCTGAAGTGCCAAGACAAGAGAGGCCTGCATTCTGTATCAATGGTTTTATCTGGAAAAAAGCTAAACCTTTGGGTTCCATAAACAGAAATCTAATTGTGTTCAAAAACATGATTTTTTTTTAATGGAGATCAAGGTAATCTCTAATGGCAAATAAAAAACACAAGAGCATCGCCTCCCCGTCGGGGAATCGAACCCCGGTCTCCCGCGTGACAGGCGGGGATACTCACCACTATACTAACGAGGAGCTGCCCTGCTTCTTTGTTATCATAGGTCTTTAGAACTTCAAAAGCATGTTTGTTTCTTGCAACAGTGGTTTGTGACATTTAGATTGATTTCATAGTAGGTATGAGGTATGAGCCGAATAGCTCAGTTGGGAGAGCGTTAGACAGAAGCTGTTTGGACTGTGTAAATGCATTTTTTGGTTTGTTAACAAAGACCTATGCTTTATCTGGAAACTGACCTCCCCCTCACAGACAGGTTCTTTTGTTTACAATGGAACAATTTTACATATATTAGTTCCAATAAAAACAGGCAAGAACAATTACCAGGTCTCAAAAAGCCAACAAAAACGCCTGAAGTGCCAAGACAAGAGAGGCCTGCATTCTTGTATCAATGGTTTTATCTGGAAAAAGCATAAACCTTTGGGTTCCATAAACAGAAATCTAATTGTGTTCAAAAACATGATTTTTTTTTTAATGGAGATTAAGGTAATCTCTAATGGCAAATAAAAAACACAAAAGCATCGCCTCCCCGTCGGGGAATCGAACCCCGGTCTCCCGCGTGACAGGCGGGGATACTCACCACTATACTAACGAGGAGCTGGCCCTGCTTCTTTGTTATCATAGGTCTTTAGAACTTCAAGCATGTTTGTTTCTTGCAACAGTGGTTTGTGACATTTAGATTGATTTCATAGTAGGTATGAGGTATGAGCCGAAATAGCTCAGTTGGGAGAGCGTTAGACTGAAGATCTAAAGGTCCCTGGTTCAATCCCGGGTTTCGGCAAAGCTGTTTGGACTGTGTAAATGCTAATTTTTGGTTTGTTAACAAAGACCTATGCTTTATCTGGAAAACTGACCTCCCCCTCACAGGCAAGAACAATTACCAGGTCTCAAAAAGGCCAACAAATGGCCTGAAGTGCCAAGACAAGAGCGGCCTGCATTCTTGTATCAATGGTTTTATCTGAAAAAGCATAAACCTCAAAGGAGAAACTGATTGATCAGTTGCAACACTTCTGTGAGATAAACGTCCATTATAAAAGAAAGGATTCAAACCTCATACAGAGGCCTCTTTCCCCCTCAACTGCTCGGGGGGTTCTACTCTCACATTGTTCCTGCATTCAGCTTTTCTACTTCTACCAGGGTCTGGCCTCCCTCACTGGAGATTGTTTCTTATTCCTTTCTCTTTGTTTCCCTCTATAATTTATTTTTTGTGTCTATTTTGGGTTTCTTTTGTTACAATGGAACAATTTTACATATATTAGTTTCCATAAAAACAGGCAAGAACAATTACCAGGTCTCAAAAAAGCCAACAAAAACGCCTGAAGTGCCAAGACAAGAGAGGCCTGCATTCTTGTATCAATGGTTTTATCTGGAAAAAGCATAAACCTTTGGGTTCCATAAACAGAAATCTAATTGTGTTCAAAAACATGATTTTTTTTTTTTAATGGAGATCAAGGTAATCTCTAATGGCAAATAAAAAACACAAAAGCATCGCCTCCCCGTCGGGGAATCGAACCCCGGTCTCCCGCGTGACAGGCGGGGATACTCACCACTATACTAACGAGGAGCTGGCCCTGCTTCTTTGTTATCATAGGTCTTTAGAACTTCAAGCATGTTTGTTTCTTGCAACAGTGGTTTGTGACATTTAGATTGATTTCATAGTAGGTATGAGGTATGAGCCGAAATAGCTCAGTTGGGAGAGCGTTAGACTGAAGATCTAAAGGTCCCTGGTTCAATCCCGGGTTTCGGCAAAGCTGTTTGGACTGTGTAAATGTAATTTTTGGTTTGTTACAAAGACCTATGCTTTATCTGGAAACTGACCTCCCCCTCACAGGCAAGAACAATTACCAGGTCTCAAAAAGGCCAACAAATGGCCTGAAGTGCCAAGACAAGAGCGGCCTGCATTCTTGTATCAATGGTTTTATCTGGAAAAAGCATAAACCTCAAAGGAGAAACTGATTGATCAGTTGCAACACTTCTGTGAGATAAACGTCCATTATAAAAGAAAGGATTCAAACCTCATACAGAGGCCTCTTTCCCCCTCAACTGCTCGGGGTGGTTCTACTCTCACATTGTTCCTGCATTCAGCTTTTCTACTTCTACCAGGGTCTGGCCTCCCTCACTGGAGTTTGTTTCTTATTCTTTCTCTTTGTTTCCCTCTATAATTTATTTTTTGTGTCTATTTTGGGTTCTTTTGTTACAATGGAACAATTTTACATATATTAGTTCCATAAAAAACAGGCAAGAACAATTACCAGGTCTCAAAAAAGCCAACAAAAACGCCTGAAGTGCCAAGACAAGAGAGGCCTGCATTCTTGTATCAATGGTTTTATCTGGAAAAAGCATAAAACCTTTGGGTTCCATAACAGAAATCTAATTGTGTTTCAAAAACATGATTTTTTTTTTAATGGAGATCAAGGTAATCTCTAATGGCAAATAAAAAACACAAAAGCATCGCCTCCCCGTCGGGGAATCGAACCCCGGTCTCCCGCGTGACAGGCGGGGATACTCACCACTATACTAACGAGGAGCTGGCCCTGCTTCTTTGTTATCATAGGTCTTTAGAACTTCAAGCATGTTGTTTCTTGCAACAGTGGTTTGTGACATTTAGATTGATTTCATAGTAGGTATGAGGTATGAGCCGAAATAGCTCAGTTGGGAGAGCGTTAGACTGAAGATCTAAAGGTCCCTGGTTCAATTCCAGGGTTCGGCAAAGCTGTTTGGACTGTGTAAATGCAATTTTTGGTTTGTTAACAAAGACCTATGCTTATCTGGAAACTGACCTCCCCCTCACAGGCAAGAACAATTACCAGGTCTCAAAAAAGGCCAACAAATGGCCTGAAGTGCCAAGACAAGAGAGGCCTGCATTCTTGTATCAATGGTTTTATCTGGAAAAAGCATAAACCTCAAAGGAGAAACTGATTGATCAGTTGCAACACTTCTGTGAGATAAACGTCCATTATAAAAGAAAGGATTCAAACCTCATACAGAGGCCTCTTTCCCCCTCAACTGCTCGGGGGGTTCTACTCTCACATTGTTCCTGCATTCAGCTTTTCTACTTCTACCAGGGTCTGGCCTCCCTCACTGGAGTTTGTTTCTTATTCTTTCTCTTTGTTTCCCTCTATAATTTATTTTTTGTGTCTATTTTGGGTTCTTTTGTTACAATGGAACAATTTTACATATATTAGTTCCATAAAAACAGGCAAGAACAATTACCAGGTCTCAAAAAAGCCAACAAAAACGCCTGAAGTGCCAAGACAAGAGAGGCCTGCATTCTTGTATCAATGGTTTTATCTGGAAAAAGCATAAACCTTTGGGTTCCATAAACAGAAATCTAATTGTGTTCAAAAACATGATTTTTTTTTTTAATGGAGATCAAGGTAATCTCTAATGGCAAATAAAAAACACAAAAGCATCGCCTCCCCGTCGGGGAATCGAACCCCGGTCTCCCGCGTGACAGGCGGGGATACTCACCACTATACTAACGAGGAGCTGGCCCTGCTTCTTTGTTATCATAGGTCTTTAGAACTTCAAGCATGTTTGTTTCTTGCAACAGTGGTTTGTGACATTTAGATTGATTTCATAGTAGGTATGAGGTATGAGCCGAAATAGCTCAGTTGGGAGAGCGTTAGACTGAAGATCTAAAGGTCCCTGGTTCAATCCCGGGTTTCGGCAAAGCTGTTTGGACTGTGTAAATGTAATTTTTGGTTTGTTAACAAAGACCTATGCTTTATCTGGAAACTGACCTCCCCCTCACAGGCAAGAACAATTACCAGGTCTCAAAAAAGCCAACAAATGGCCTGAAGTGCCAAGACAAGAGAGGCCTGCATTCTTGTATCATTGGTTTTATCTGGAAAAGCATAAACCTCAAAGGAGAAACTGATTGATCAGTTGCAACACTTCTGTGAGATAAACGTCCATTATAAAAGAAAGGATTCAAACCTCATTCAGAGGCCTCTTTCCCCCTCAACTGCTCGGGGGGTTCTACTCTCACATTGTTCCTGCATTCAGCTTTTCTACTTCTACCAGGGTCTGGCCTCCCTCACTGGAGTTTGTTTCTTATTCTTTCTCTTCGTTTCCCTCTATAATTTATTTTTTGTGTCTATTTTGGGTTCTTTTGTTACAATGGAACAATTTTACATATATTAGTTCCATAAAAACAGGCAAGAACAATTACCAGGTCTCAAAAAAGCCAACAAAAACGCCTGAAGTGCCAAGACAAGAGAGGCCTGCATTCTTGTATCAATGGTTTTATCTGGAAAAAGCATAAACCTTTGGGTTCCATAAACAGAAATCTAATTGTGTTCAAAAACATGATTTTTTTTTTTAATGGAGATCAAGGTAATCTCTAATGGCAAATAAAAAACACAAAAGCATCGCCCTCCCCGTCGGGGAATCGAACCCCGGTCTCCCGCGTGACAGGCGGGGATACTCACCACTATACTAACGAGGAGCTGGCCCTGCTTCTTTGTTATCATAGGTCTTTAGAACTTCAAGCATGTTTGTTTCTTGCAACACTGGTTTGTGACATTTAGATTGATTTCATAGTAGGTATGAGGGTATGAGCCGAAATAGCTCAGTTGGGAGAGCGTTAGACTGAAGATCTAAAGGTCCCTGGTGAAATCCAGGGTTTCGGCAAAGCTGTTTGGACTGTGTAATGCAATTTTTGGTTTGTTAACAAAGACCTATGCTTTATCTGGAAACTGACCTCCCCCTCACAGGCAAGAACAATTACCAGGTCTCAAAAAAGCCAACAAATGGCCTGAAGTGCCAAGACAAGAGAGGCCTGCATTCTTGTATCATGGGTTTTATCTGGAAAAAGCATAAACCTCAAAGGAGAAACTGATTGATCAGTTGCAACACTTCTGTGAGATAAACGTCCATTATAAAAGAAAGGATTCAAACTTCATTCAGAGGCCTCTTTCCCCCTCAACTGCTCGGGGGGTTCTACTCTCACATTGTTCCTGCATTCAGCTTTTCTACTTCTACCAAGGTCTGGCCTCCCTCACTGGAGTTTGTTTCTTATTCTTTCTCTTTGTTTCCCTCTATAATTTATTTTTTGTGTCTATTTTGGGTTCTTTTGTTATAATGGAACCATTTTACATATATTAGTTCCATAAAAAGAATTCTTATTGTGTTTATGAACTAGAACCTGTTCAATCATTTAAAATCTATTGTGCCATGACTGTTAATGTCCATCTAACATCGGATAAGTTCAAAAAACAAGTTCAAACCTCATTCAGAGGGCTCCATCCGGGTACTACTCTCACATTGTTCATTCATTTGTCTTTTCTTATTGTTCCAGGCTCTGTCCTTCCTCACTGGAGTTTGATTCTTATTGTTTCTCTTTGTTTCCCTCTAGAATGTCTGTTTCTTGCAACAGTGGTTTGTGACATTTAGATTGATTTCATAGTCAATTGAGATGTGAACTAAAGTCAATT
Source organism: Denticeps clupeoides (assembly GCF_900700375.1). Classification (NCBI taxonomy): domain Eukaryota; kingdom Metazoa; phylum Chordata; class Actinopteri; order Clupeiformes; family Denticipitidae; genus Denticeps; species Denticeps clupeoides. The sequence continues at coordinate 61,193 of NW_021629840.1, read as the reverse complement.
GTGCCTTACTAAATTATATTTCTTCACTGAATTTATTAAGCCAAATCCTCATTTAATAAGCAATCCACTTATTTAGCACACAATATCAGATAATATCTTCTGTTTAGGCATGAGCAAAAACCCAACTGTGGAAGGCAGGCCCTTGTACATGAATAAACACCTAGTGCCAAGTGAAAGGGCTACAAGGTATGAGCCGAAATAGCTCAGTTGGGAGAGCGTTAGACTGAAGATCTAAAGGTCCCTGGTTCAATCCCGGGTTTCGGCAAAGCTCTTTGGACTGTGTACATGCAATTTTTGGTTTGTTAAAGACCTACGCTTTATCTGGAAATTGACCTCCTCCTCACAGGCAAGAACAATTACCAGGTCTCAAAAAAGCCAAAAAAATGGCCTGAAGTGCCAAGACAAGAGAGGCCTGCATTCTTGTATCAATGGTTTTATCTGGAAAAAGCATAAACCTTTGGGTTCCATAAACAGAAATCTAATTGTGTTCAAAAACATGATTTTTTTTTTAATGGAGATCAAGGTAATCTCTAATGGCAAATAAAAAACACAAGAGCATCGCCTCCCCGTCGGGGAATCGAACCCCGGTCTCCCGCGTGACAGGCGGGGATACTCACCACTATACTAACGAGGAGCTGGCCCTGCTTCTTTGTTATCATAGGTCTTTAGAACTTCAAGCATGTTTGTTTCTTGCAACAGTGGTTTGTGACATTTAGATTGATTTCATAGTAGGTATGAGGTATGAGCCGAAATAGCTCAGTTGGGAGAGCGTTAGACTGAAGCTGTTTGGACTGTGTAAATGCATTTTTTGGTTTGTTAACAAAGACCTATGCTTTATCTGGAAACTGACCTCCCCCTCACAGACAGGTTCTTTTGTTACAATGGAACAATTTTACATATATTAGTTCCATAAAAACAGGCAAGAACAATTACCAGGTCTCAAAAAAGCCAACAAAAACGCCTGAAGTGCCAAGACAAGAGAGGCCTGCATTCTTGTATCAATGGTTTTATCTGGAAAAAGCATAAACCTTTGGGTTCCATAAACAGAAATCTAATTGTGTTCAAAAACATGATTTTTTTTTTTAATGGAGATCAAGGTAATCTCTAATGGCAAATAAAAAACACAAAAGCATCGCCTCCCCGTCGGGGAATCGAACCCCGGTCTCCCGCGTGACAGGCGGGGATACTCACCACTATACTAACGAGGAGCTGGCCCTGCTTCTTTGTTATCATAGGTCTTTAGAACTTCAAGCATGTTTGTTTCTTGCAACAGTGGTTTGTGACATTTAGATTGATTTCATAGTAGGTATGAGGTATGAGCCGAAATAGCTCAGTTGGGAGAGCGTTAGACTGAAGATCTAAAGGTCCCTGGTTCAATCCCGGGTTTCGGCAAAGCTGTTTGGACTGTGTAAATGTAATTTTTGGTTTGTTAACAAAGACCTATGCTTTATCTGGAAACTGACCTCCCCCTCACAGGCAAGAACAATTACCAGGTCTCAAAAAGGCCAACAAATTGCCTGAAGTGCCAAGACAAGAGCGGCCTGCATTCTTGTATCAATGGTTTTATCTGGAAAAAGCATAAACCTCAAAGGAGAAACTGATTGATCAGTTGCAACACTTCTGTGAGATAAACGTCCATTATAAAAGAAAGGATTCAAACCTCATACAGAGGCCTCTTTCCCCCTCAACTGCTCGGGGGGTTCTACTCTCACATTGTTCCTGCATTCAGCTTTTCTACTTCTACCAGGGTCTGGCCTCCCTCACTGGAGTTTGTTTCTTATTCTTTCTCTTTGTTTCCCTCTATAATTTATTTTTTGTGTCTATTTTGGGTTCTTTTGTTACAATGGAACAATTTACATATATTAGTTCCATAAAAACAGGCAAGAACAATTACCAGGTCTCAAAAAAGCCAACAAAAACGCCTGAAGTGCCAAGACAAGAGAGGCCTGCATTCTTGTATCAATGGTTTTATCTGGAAAAAGCATAAACCTTTGGGTTCCATAAACAGAAATCTAATTGTGTTCAAAAACATGATTTTTTTTTTTAATGGAGATCAAGGTAATCTCTAATGGCAAATAAAAAACACAAAAGCATCGCCTCCCCGTCGGGGAATCGAACCCCGGTCTCCCGCGTGACAGGCGGGGATACTCACCACTATACTAACGAGGAGCTGGCCCTGCTTCTTTGTTATCATAGGTCTTTAGAACTTCAAGCATGTTTGTTTCTTGCAACAGTGGTTTGTGACATTTAGATTGATTTCATAGTAGGTATGAGGTATGAGCCGAAATAGCTCAGTTGGGAGAGCGTTAGACTGAAGATCTAAAGGTCCCTGGTTCAATCCCGGGTTTCGGCAAAGCTGTTTGGACTGTGTAAATGCAATTTTTGGTTTGTTAACAAAGACCTATGCTTTATCTGGAAACTGACCTCCCCCTCACAGGCAAGAACAATTACCAGGTCTCAAAAAGGCCAACAAATGGCCTGAAGTGCCAAGACAAGAGAGGCCTGCATTCTTGTATCAATGGTTTTATCTGGAAAAAGCATAAACCTCAAAGGAGAAACTGATTGATCAGTTGCAACACTTCTGTGAGATAAACGTCCATTATAAAAGAAAGGATTCAAACCTCATACAGAGGCCTCTTTCCCCCTCAACTGCTCGGGGGGTTCTACTCTCACATTGTTCCTGCATTCAGCTTTTCTACTTCTACCAGGGTCTGGCCTCCCTCACTGGAGTTTGTTTCTTATTCTTTCTCTTTGTTTCCCTCTATAATTTATTTTTTGTGTCTATTTTGGGTTCTTTTGTTACAATGGAACAATTTTACATATATTAGTTCCATAAAAACAGGCAAGAACAATTACCAGGTCTCAAAAAAGCCAACAAAAACGCCTGAAGTGCCAAGACAAGAGAGGCCTGCATTCTTGTATCAATGGTTTTATCTGGAAAAAGCATAAACCTTTGGGTTCCATAAACAGAAATCTAATTGTGTTCAAAAACATGATTTTTTTTTTTAATGGAGATCAAGGTAATCTCTAATGGCAAATAAAAAACACAAAAGCATCGCCTCCCCGTCGGGGAATCGAACCCCGGTCTCCCGCGTGACAGGCGGGGATACTCACCACTATACTAACGAGGAGCTGGCCCTGCTTCTTTGTTATCATAGGTCTTTAGAACTTCAAGCATGTTTGTTTCTTGCAACAGTGGTTTGTGACATTTAGATTGATTTCATAGTAGGTATGAGGTATGAGCCGAAATAGCTCAGTTGGGAGAGCGTTAGACTGAAGATCTAAAGGTCCCTGGTTCAATCCCGGGTTCGGCAAAGCTGTTTGGACTGTGTAAATGCAATTTTTGGTTTGTTAACAAAGACCTATGCTTTATCTGGAAACTGACCTCCCCCTCACAGGCAAGAACAATTACCAGGTCTCAAAAAGGCCAACAAATGGCCTGAAGTGCCAAGACAAGAGCGGCCTGCATTCTTGTATCAATGGTTTTATCTGGAAAAAGCATAAACCTCAAAGGAGAAACTGATTGATCAGTTGCAACACTTCTGTGAGATAAACGTCCATTATAAAAGAAAGGATTCAAACCTCATACAGAGGCCTCTTTCCCCCTCAACTGCTCGGGGGGTTCTACTCTCACATTGTTCCTGCATTCAGCTTTTCTACTTCTACCAGGGTCTGGCCTCCCTCACTGGAGTTTGTTTCTTATTCTTTCTCTTTGTTTCCCTCTATAATTTATTTTTTGTGTCTATTTTGGGTTCTTTTGTTACAATGGAACAATTTTACATATATTAGTTCCATAAAAACAGGCAAGAACAATTACCAGGTCTCAAAAAAGCCAACAAAAACGCCTGAAGTGCCAAGACAAGAGAGGCCTGCATTCTTGTATCAATGGTTTTATCTGGAAAAAGCATAAACCTTTGGGTTCCATAAACAGAAATCTAATTGTGTTCAAAAACATGATTTTTTTTTTAATGGAGATCAAGGTAATCTCTAATGGCAAATAAAAAACACAAAAGCATCGCCTCCCCGTCGGGGAATCGAACCCCGGTCTCCCGCGTGACAGGCGGGGATACTCACCACTATACTAACGAGGAGCTGGCCCTGCTTCTTTGTTATCATAGGTCTTTAGAACTTCAAGCATGTTTGTTTCTTGCAACAGTGGTTTGTGACATTTAGATTGATTTCATAGTAGGTATGAGGTATGAGCCGAAATAGCTCAGTTGGGAGAGCGTTAGACTGAAGATCTAAAGGTCCCTGGTTCAATCCCGGGTTTCGGCAAAGCTGTTTGGACTGTGTAAATGCAATTTTTGGTTTGTTAACAAAGACCTATGCTTTATCTGGAAACTGACCTCCCCCTCACAGGCAAGAACAATTACCAGGTCTCAAAAAGGCCAACAAATGGCCTGAAGTGCCAAGACAAGAGAGGCCTGCATTCTTGTATCAATGGTTTTATCTGGAAAAAGCATAAACCTCAAAGGAGAAACTGATTGATCAGTTGCAACACTTCTGTGAGATAAACGTCCATTATAAAAGAAAGGATTCAAACCTCATACAGAGGCCTCTTTCCCCCTCAACTGCTCGGGGGGTTCTACTCTCACATTGTTCCTGCATTCAGCTTTTCTACTTCTACCAGGGTCTGGCCTCCCTCACTGGAGTTTGTTTCTTATTCTTTCTCTTTGTTTCCCTCTATAATTTATTTTTTGTGTCTATTTTGGGTTCTTTTGTTACAATGGAACAATTTTACATATATTAGTTCCATAAAAACAGGCAAGAACAATTACCAGGTCTCAAAAAAGCCAACAAAAACGCCTGAAGTGCCAAGACAAGAGAGGCCTGCATTCTTGTATCAATGGTTTTATCTGGAAAAAGCATAAACCTTTGGGTTCCATAAACAGAAATCTAATTGTGTTCAAAAACATGATTTTTTTTTTTAATGGAGATCAAGGTAATCTCTAATGGCAAATAAAAAACACAAAAGCATCGCCTCCCCGTCGGGGAATCGAACCCCGGTCTCCCGCGTGACAGGCGGGGATACTCACCACTATACTAACGAGGAGCTGGCCCTGCTTCTTTGTTATCATAGGTCTTAGAACTTCAAGCATGTTTGTTTCTTGCAACAGTGGTTTGTGACATTTAGATTGATTTCATAGTAGGTATGAGGTATGAGCCGAAATAGCTCAGTTGGGAGAGCGTTAGACTGAAGATCTAAAGGTCCCTGGTTAAATCCAGGGTTTCGGCAAAGCTGTTTGGACTGTGTAAATGCAATTTTTGGTTTGTTAACAAAGACCTATGCTTTATCTGGAAACTGACCTCCCCCTCACAGGCAAGAACAATTACCAGGTCTCAAAAAAGCCAACAAATGGCCTGAAGTGCCAAGACAAGAGAGGCCTGCATTCTTGTATCATGGGTTTTATCTGGAAAAAGCATAAACCTCAAAGGAGAAACTGATTGATCAGTTGCAACACTTCTGTGAGATAAACGTCCATTATAAAAGAAAGGATTCAAACCTCATTCAGAGGCCTCTTTCCCCCTCAACTGCTCGGGGGGTTCTACTCTCACATTGTTCCTGCATTCAGCTTTTCTACTTCTACCAGGTCTGGCCTCCCTCACTGGAGTTTGTTTCTTATTCTTTCTCTTTGTTTCCCTCTATAATTTATTTTTTGTGTCTATTTGGGTTCTTTTGTTATAATGGAACCATTTTACATATATTAGTTCCATAAAAAGAATTCTTATTGTGTTTATGAACTAGAACCTGTTCAATCATTTAAAATCTATTGTGCCATGACTGTTAATGTCCATCTAACATCGGATAAGTTCAAAAAACAAGTTCAAACCTCATTCAGAGGGCTCCATCCGGGTACTACTCTCACATTGTTCATTCATTTGTCTTTTCTTATTGTTCCAGGCTCTGTCCTTCCTCACTGGAGTTTGATTCTTATTGTTTCTCTTTGTTTCCCTCTAGAATGTCTGTTTCTTGCAACAGTGGTTTGTGACATTTAGATTGATTTCATAGTCAATTGAGATGTGAACTAAAGTCAATTGTGCCTTACTAAATTATATTTCTTCACTGAATTTATTAAGCCAAATCCTCATTTAATAAGCAATCCACTTATTTAGCACACAATATCAGATAATATCTTCTGTTTAGGCATGAGCAAAAACCCAACTGTGGAAGGCAGGCCCTTGTACATGAATAAACACCTAGTGCCAAGTGAAAGGGCTACAAGGTATGAGCCGAAATAGCTCAGTTGGGAGAGCGTTAGACTGAAGATCTAAAGGTCCCTGGTTCAATCCCGGGTTTCGGCAAAGCTCTTTGGACTGTGTACATGCAATTTTTGGTTTGTTAAAGACCTACGCTTTATCTGGAAATTGACCTCCTCCTCACAGGCAAGAACAATTACCAGGTCTCAAAAAAGCCAAAAAATGGCCTGAAGTGCCAAGACAAGAGAGGCCTGCATTCTTGTATCAATGGTTTTATCTGGAAAAAGCATAAACCTTTGGGTTCCATAAACAGAAATCTAATTGTGTTCAAAAACATGATTTTTTTTTTAATGGAGATCAAGGTAATCTCTAATGGCAAATAAAAAACACAAGAGCATCGCCTCCCCGTCGGGGAATCGAACCCCGGTCTCCCGCGTGACAGGCGGGGATACTCACCACTATACTAACGAGGAGCTGGCCCTGCTTCTTTGTTATCATAGGTCTTTAGAACTTCAAGCATGTTTGTTTCTTGCAACAGTGGTTTGTGACATTTAGATTGATTTCATAGTAGGTATGAGGTATGAGCCGAAATAGCTCAGTTGGGAGAGCGTTAGACTGAAGCTGTTTGGACTGTGTAAATGCATTTTTTGGTTTGTTAACAAAGACCTATGCTTTATCTGGAAACTGACCTCCCCCTCACAGACAGGTTCTTTTGTTACAATGGAACAATTTTACATATATTAGTTCCATAAAAACAGGCAAGAACAATTACCAGGTCTCAAAAAAGCCAACAAAAACGCCTGAAGTGCCAAGACAAGAGAGGCCTGCATTCTTGTATCAATGGTTTTATCTGGAAAAAGCATAAACCTTTGGGTTCCATAAACAGAAATCTAATTGTGTTCAAAAACATTATTTTTTTTTTTAATGGAGATCAAGGTAATCTCTAATGGCAAATAAAAAACACAAAAGCATCGCCTCCCCGTCGGGGAATCGAACCCCGGTCTCCCGCGTGACAGGCGGGGATACTCACCACTATACTAACGAGGAGCTGGCCCTGCTTCTTTGTTATCATAGGTCTTTAGAACTTCAAGCATGTTTGTTTCTTGCAACAGTGGTTTGTGACATTTAGATTGATTTCATAGTAGGTATGACGTATGAGCCGAAATAGCTCAGTTGGGAGAGCGTTAGACTGAAGATCTAAAGGTTCCCTGGTTCAATCCCGGGTTTCGGCAAAGCTGTTTGGACTGTGTAAATGTAATTTTTGGTTTGTTAACAAAGACCTATGCTTTATCTGGAAACTGACCTCCCCCTCACAGGCAAGAACAATTACCAGGTCTCAAAAAGGCCAACAAATGGCCTGAAGTGCCAACACAAGAGCGGCCTGCATTCTTGTATCAATGGTTTTATCTGGAAAAAGCATAAACCTCAAAGGAGAAACTGATTGATCAGTTGCAACACTTCTGTGAGATAAACGTCCATTATAAAAGAAAGGATTCAAACCTCATACAGAGGCCTCTTTCCCCCTCAACTGCTCGGGGGGTTCTACTCTCACATTGTTCCTGCATTCAGCTTTTCTACTTCTACCAGGGTCTGGCCTCCCTCACTGGAGTTTGTTTCTTATTCTTTCTCTTTGTTTCCCTCTATAATTTATTTTTTGTGTCTATTTTGGGTTCTTTTGTTACAATGGAACAATTTTACATATATTAGTTCCATAAAAACAGGCAAGAACAATTACCAGGTCTCAAAAAAGCCAACAAAAACGCCTGAAGTGCCAAGACAAGAGAGGCCTGCATTCTTGTATCAATGGTTTTATCTGGAAAAAGCATAAACCTTTGGGTTCCATAAACAGAAATCTAATTGTGTTCAAAAACATGATTTTTTTTTTTAATGGAGATCAAGGTAATCTCTAATGGCAAATAAAAAACACAAAAGCATCGCCTCCCCGTCGGGGAATCGAACCCCGGTCTCCCGCGTGACAGGCGGGGATACTCACCACTATACTAACGAGGAGCTGGCCCTGCTTCTTTGTTATCATAGGTCTTTAGAACTTCAAGCATGTTTGTTTCTTGCAACAGTGGTTTGTGACATTTAGATTGATTTCATAGTAGGTATGAGGTATGAGCCGAAATAGCTCAGTTGGGAGAGCGTTAGACTGAAGATCTAAAGGTCCCTGGTTCAATCCCGGGTTTCGGCAAAGCTGTTTGGACTGTGTAAATGTAATTTTTGGTTTGTTAACAAAGACCTATGCTTTATCTGGAAACTGACCTCCCCCTCACAGGCAAGAACAATTACCAGGTCTCAAAAAGGCCAACAAATGGCCTGAAGTGCCAAGACAAGAGCGGCCTGCATTCTTGTATCAATGGTTTTATCTGGAAAAAGCATAAACCTCAAAGGAGAAACTGATTGATCAGTTGCAACACTTCTGTGAGATAAACGTCCATTATAAAAGAAAGGATTCAAACCTCATACAGAGGCCTCTTTCCCCCTCAACTGCTCGGGGGGTTCTACTCTCACATTGTTCCTGCATTCAGCTTTTCTACTTCTACCAGGGTCTGGCCTCCCTCACTGGAGTTTGTTTCTTATTCTTTCTCTTTGTTTCCCTCTATAATTTATTTTTTGTGTCTATTTTGGGTTCTTTTGTTACAATGGAACAATTTTACATATATTAGTTCCATAAAAACAGGCAAGAACAATTACCAGGTCTCAAAAAAGCCAACAAAAACGCCTGAAGTGCCAAGACAAGAGAGGCCTGCATTCTTGTATCAATGGTTTTATCTGGAAAAAGCATAAACCTTTGGGTTCCATAAACAGAAATCTAATTGTGTTCAAAAACATGATTTTTTTTTTTAATGGAGATCAAGGTAATCTCTAATGGCAAATAAAAAACACAAAAGCATCGCCTCCCCGTCGGGGAATCGAACCCCGGTCTCCCGCGTGACAGGCGGGGATACTCACCACTATACTAACGAGGAGCTGGCCCTGCTTCTTTGTTATCATAGGTCTTTAGAACTTCAAGCATGTTTGTTTCTTGCAACAGTGGTTTGTGACATTTAGATTGATTTCATAGTAGGTATGAGGTATGAGCCGAAATAGCTCAGTTGGGAGAGCGTTAGACTGAAGATCTAAAGGTCCCTGGTTCAATCCCGGGTTTCGGCAAAGCTGTTTGGACTGTGTAAATGCTAATTTTTGGTTTGTTAACAAAGACCTATGCTTTATCTGGAAACTGACCTCCCCCTCACAGGCAAGAACAATTACCAGGTCTCAAAAAGGCCAACAAATGGCCTGAAGTGCCAAGACAAGAGCGGCCTGCATTCTTGTATCAATGGTTTTATCTGGAAAAAGCATAAACCTCAAAGGAGAAACTGATTGATCAGTTGCAACACTTCTGTGAGATAAACGTCCATTATAAAAGAAAGGATTCAAACCTCATACAGAGGCCTCTTTCCCCCTCAACTGCTCGGGGGGTTCTACTCTCACATTGTTCCTGCATTCAGCTTTTCTACTTCTACCAGGGTCTGGCCTCCCTCACTGGAGTTTGTTTCTTATTCTTTCTCTTTGTTTCCCTCTATAATTTATTTTTTGTGTCTATTTTGGGTTCTTTTGTTACAATGGAACAATTTTACATATATTAGTTCCATAAAAACAGGCAAGAACAATTACCAGGTCTCAAAAAAGCCAACAAAAACGCCTGAAGTGCCAAGACAAGAGAGGCCTGCATTCTTGTATCAATGGTTTTATCTGGAAAAAGCATAAACCTTTGGGTTCCATAAACAGAAATCTAATTGTGTTCAAAAACATGATTTTTTTTTTTAATGGAGATCAAGGTAATCTCTAATGGCAAATAAAAAACACAAAAGCATCGCCTCCCCGTCGGGGAATCGAACCCCGGTCTCCCGCGTGACAGGCGGGGATACTCACCACTATACTAACGAGGAGCTGGCCCTGCTTCTTTGTTATCATAGGTCTTTAGAACTTCAAGCATGTTTGTTTCTTGCAACAGTGGTTTGTGACATTTAGATTGATTTCATAGTAGGTATGAGGTATGAGCCGAAATAGCTCAGTTGGGAGAGCGTTAGACTGAAGATCTAAAGGTCCCTGGTTCAATCCCGGGTTTCGGCAAAGCTGTTTGGACTGTGTAAATGCAATTTTTGGTTTGTTAACAAAGACCTATGCTTTATCTGGAAACTGACCTCCCCCTCACAGGCAAGAACAATTACCAGGTCTCAAAAAGGCCAACAAATGGCCTGAAGTGCCAAGACAAGAGCGGCCTGCATTCTTGTATCAATGGTTTTATCTGGAAAAAGCATAAACCTCAAAGGAGAAACTGATTGATCAGTTGCAACACTTCTGTGAGATAAACGTCCATTATAAAAGAAAGGATTCAAACCTCATACAGAGGCCTCTTTCCCCCTCAACTGCTCGGGGGGTTCTACTCTCACATTGTTCCTGCATTCAGCTTTTCTACTTCTACCAGGGTCTGGCCTCCCTCACTGGAGTTTGTTTCTTATTCTTTCTCTTTGTTTCCCTCTATAATTTATTTTTTGTGTCTATTTGGGTTCTTTTGTTACAATGGAACAATTTTACATATATTAGTTCCATAAAAACAGGCAAGAACAATTACCAGGTCTCAAAAAAGCCAACAAAAACGCCTGAAGTGCCAAGACAAGAGAGGCCTGCATTCTTGTATCAATGGTTTTATCTGGAAAAAGCATAAACCTTTGGGTTCCATAAACAGAAATCTAATTGTGTTCAAAAACATGATTTTTTTTTTTAATGGAGATTAAGGTAATCTCTAATGGCAAATAAAAAACACAAAAGCATCGCCTCCCCGTCGGGGAATCGAACCCCGGTCTCCCGCGTGACAGGCGGGGATACTCACCACTATACTAACGAGGAGCTGGCCCTGCTTCTTTGTTATCATAGGTCTTTAGAACTTCAAGCATGTTTGTTTCTTGCAACAGTGGTTTGTGACATTTAGATTGATTCATAGTAGGTATGAGGGGTGAGCCGAAATAGCTCAGTTGGGAGAGCGTTAGACTGAAGATCTAAAGGTCCCTGGTTCAATCCCGGGTTTCGGCAAAGCTGTATGGACTGTGTAAATGCAATTCTTGGTTTGTTAACAAAGACCTATGCTTTATCTGGAAAACTGACCTCCCCCTCACAGGCAAGAACAATTACCAGGTCTCAAAAAGGCCAACAAATGGCCTGAAGTGCCAAGACAAGAGCGGCCTGCATTCTTGTATCAATGGTTTTATCTGGAAAAAGCATAAACCTCAAAGGAGAAACTGATTGATCAGTTGCAACACTTCTGTGAGATAAACGTCCATTATAAAAGAAAGGATTCAAACCTCATACAGAGGCCTCTTTCCCCCTCAACTGCTCGGGGGGTTCTACTCTCACATTGTTCCTGCATTCAGCTTTTCTACTTCTACCAGGGTCTGGCCTCCCTCACTGGAGTTTGTTTCTTATTCTTTCTCTTTGTTTCCCTCTATAATTTATTTTTTGTGTCTATTTTGGGTTCTTTTGTTACAATGGAACAATTTTACATATATTAGTTCCATAAAAACAGGCAAGAACAATTACCAGGTCTCAAAAAAGCCAACAAAAACGCCTGAAGTGCCAAGACAAGAGAGGCCTGCATTCTTGTATCAATGGTTTTATCTGGAAAAAGCATAAACCTTTGGGTTCCATAAACAGAAATCTAATTGTGTTCAAAAACATGATTTTTTTTTAATGGAGATCAAGGTAATCTCTAATGGCAAATAAAAAACACAAAAGCATCGCCTCCCCGTCGGGGAATCAAACCCCGGTCTCCCGCGTGACAGGCGGGGATACTCACCACTATACTAACGAGGAGCTGGCCCTGCTTCTTTGTTATCATAGGTCTTTAGAACTTCAAGCATGTTTGTTTCTTGCAACAGTGGTTTGTGACATTTAGATTGATTTCATAGTAGGTATGAGGTATGAGCCGAAATAGCTCAGTTGGGAGAGCGTTAGACTGAAGATCTAAAGGTCCCTGGTGCAATCCCGGGTTTCGGCAAAGCTGTTTGGACTGTGTAAATGCAATTTTTGGTTTGTTAACAAAGACCTATGCTTTATCTGGAAACTGACCTCCCCCTCACAGGCAAGAACAATTACCAGGTCTCAAAAAAGCCAACAAATGGCCTGAAGTGCCAAGACAAGAGAGGCCTGCATTCTTGTATCAATTGGTTTATCTGGAAAAAGCATAAACCTCAAAGGAGAAACTTATTGATCAGTTGCAACACTTCTGTGAGATAAACGTCCATTATAAAAGAAAGGATTCAAACCTCATACAGAGGCCTCTTTCCCCCTCAACTGCTCGGGGGGTTCTACTCTCACATTGTTCCTGCATTCAGCTTTTCTACTTCTACCAGGGTCTGGCCTCCCTCACTGGAGTTTGTTTCTTATTCTTTCTCTTTGTTTCCCTCTATAATTTATTTTTTGTGTCTATTTTGGGTTCTTTTGTTACAATGGAACAATTTTACATATATTAGTTCCATAAAAACAGGCAAGAACAATTACCAGGTCTCAAAAAAGCCAACAAAAACGCCTGAAGTGCCAAGACAAGAGAGGCCTGCATTCTTGTATCAATGGTTTTATCTGGAAAAAGCATAAACCTTTGGGTTCCATAAACAGAAATCTAATTGTGTTCAAAAACATGATTTTTTTTTTTAATGGAGATCAAGGTAATCTCTAATGGCAAATAAAAAACACAAAAGCATCGCCTCCCCGTCGGGGAATCGAACCCCGGTCTCCCGCGTGACAGGCGGGGATACTCACCACTATACTAACGAGGAGCTGGCCCTGCTTCTTTGTTATCATAGGTCTTTAGAACTTCAAGCATGTTTGTTTCTTGCAACAGTGGTTTGTGACATTTAGATTGATTTCATAGTAGGTATGAGGTATGAGCCGAAATAGCTCAGTTGGGAGAGCGTTAGACTGAAGATCTAAAGGTCCCTGGTTCAATCCCGGGTTTCGGCAAAGCTGTTTGGACTGTGTAAATGCTAATTTTTGGTTTGTTAACAAAGACCTATGCTTTATCTGGAAACTGACCTCCCCCTCACAGGCAAGAACAATTACCAGGTCTCAAAAAGGCCAACAAATGGCCTGAAGTGCCAAGACAAGAGCGGCCTGCATTCTTGTATCAATGGTTTTATCTGGAAAAAGCATAAACCTCAAAGGAGAAACTGATTGATCAGTTGCAACACTTCTGTGAGATAAACGTCCATTATAAAAGAAAGGATTCAAACCTCATACAGAGGCCTCTTTCCCCCTCAACTGCTCGGGGGGTTCTACTCTCACATTGTTCCTGCATTCAGCTTTTCTACTTCTACCAGGGTCTGGCCTCCCTCACTGGAGTTTGTTTCTTATTCTTTCTCTTTGTTTCCCTCTATAATTTATTTTTTGTGTCTATTTTGGGTTCTTTTGTTACAATGGAACAATTTTACATATATTAGTTCCATAAAAACAGGCAAGAACAATTACCAGGTCTCAAAAAAGCCAACAAAAACGCCTGAAGTGCCAAGACAAGAGAGGCCTGCATTCTTGTATCAATGGTTTTATCTGGAAAAAGCATAAACCTTTGGGTTCCATAAACAGAAATCTAATTGTGTTCAAAAACATGATTTTTTTTTTTAATGGAGATCAAGGTAATCTCTAATGGCAAATAAAAAACACAAAAGCATCGCCTCCCCGTCGGGGAATCGAACCCCGGTCTCCCGCGTGACAGGCGGGGATACTCACCACTATACTAACGAGGAGCTGGCCCTGCTTCTTTGTTATCATAGGTCTTTAGAACTTCAAGCATGTTTGTTTCTTGCAACAGTGGTTTGTGACATTTAGATTGATTTCATAGTAGGTATGAGGTATGAGCCGAAATAGCTCAGTTGGGAGAGCGTTAGACTGAAGATCTAAAGGTCCCTGGTTCAATCCCGGGTTTCGGCAAAGCTGTTTGGACTGTGTAAATGTAATTTTTGGTTTGTTAACAAAGACCTATGCTTTATCTGGAAACTGACCTCCCCCTCACAGGCAAGAACAATTACCAGGTCTCAAAAAGGCCAACAAATGGCCTGAAGTGCCAAGACAAGAGCGGCCTGCATTCTTGTATCAATGGTTTTATCTGGAAAAAGCATAAACCTCAAAGGAGAAACTGATTGATCAGTTGCAACACTTCTGTGAGATAAACGTCCATTATAAAAGAAAGGATTCAAACCTCATACAGAGGCCTCTTTCCCCCTCAACTGCTCGGGGGGTTCTACTCTCACATTGTTCCTGCATTCAGCTTTTCTACTTCTACCAGGGTCTGGCCTCCCTCACTGGAGTTTGTTTCTTATTCTTTCTCTTTGTTTCCCTCTATAATTTATTTTTTGTGTCTATTTTGGGTTCTTTTGTTACAATGGAACAATTTTACATATATTAGTTCCATAAAAACAGGCAAGAACAATTACCAGGTCTCAAAAAAGCCAACAAAAACGCCTGAAGTGCCAAGACAAGAGAGGCCTGCATTCTTGTATCAATGGTTTTATCTGGAAAAAGCATAAACCTTTGGGTTCCATAAACAGAAATCTAATTGTGTTCAAAAACATGATTTTTTTTTTTAATGGAGATCAAGGTAATCTCTAATGGCAAATAAAAAACACAAAAGCATCGCCTCCCCGTCGGGGAATCGAACCCCGGTCTCCCGCGTGACAGGCGGGGATACTCACCACTATACTAACGAGGAGCTGGCCCTGCTTCTTTGTTATCATAGGTCTTTAGAACTTCAAGCATGTTTGTTTCTTGCAACAGTGGTTTGTGACATTTAGATTGATTTCATAGTAGGTATGAGGGTATGAGCCGAAATAGCTCAGTTGGGAGAGCGTTAGACTGAAGATCTAAAGGTCCCTGGTTCAATCCCGGGTTTCGGCAAAGCTGTTTGGACTGTGTAAATGCAATTTTTGGTTTGTTAACAAAGACCTATGCTTTATCTGGAAACTGACCTCCCCCTCACAGGCAAGAACAATTACCAGGTCTCAAAAAGGCCAACAAATGGCCTGAAGTGCCAAGACAAGAGCGGCCTGCATTCTTGTATCAATGGTTTTATCTGGAAAAAGCATAAACCTCAAAGGAGAAACTGATTGATCAGTTGCAACACTTCTGTGAGATAAACGTCCATTATAAAAGAAAGGATTCAAACCTCATACAGAGGCCTCTTTCCCCCTCAACTGCTCGGGGGGTTCTACTCTCACATTGTTCCTGCATTCAGCTTTTCTACTTCTACCAGGGTCTGGCCTCCCTCACTGGAGTTTGTTTCTTATTCTTTCTCTTTGTTTCCCTCTATAATTTATTTTTTGTGTCTATTTTGGGTTCTTTTGTTACAATGGAACAATTTTACATATATTAGTTCCATAAAAACAGGCAAGAACAATTACCAGGTCTCAAAAAAGCCAACAAAAACGCCTGAAGTGCCAAGACAAGAGAGGCCTGCATTCTTGTATCAATGGTTTTATCTGGAAAAAGCATAAACCTTTGGGTTCCATAAACAGAAATCTAATTGTGTTCAAAAACATGATTTTTTTTTTTAATGGAGATCAAGGTAATCTCTAATGGCAAATAAAAAACACAAAAGCATCGCCTCCCCGTCGGGGAATCGAACCCCGGTCTCCCGCGTGACAGGCGGGGATACTCACCACTATACTAACGAGGAGCTGGCCCTGCTTCTTTGTTATCATAGGTCTTTAGAACTTCAAGCATGTTTGTTTCTTGCAACAGTGGTTTGTGACATTTAGATTGATTTCATAGTAGGTATGAGGTATGAGCCGAAATAGCTCAGTTGGGAGAGCGTTAGACTGAAGATCTAAAGGTCCCTGGTTCAATCCCGGGTTTCGGCAAAGCTGTTTGGACTGTGTAAATGCAATTTTTGGTTTGTTAACAAAGACCTATGCTTTATCTGGAAACTGACCTCCCCCTCACAGGCAAGAACAATTACCAGGTCTCAAAAAGGCCAACAAATGGCCTGAAGTGCCAACACAAGAGCGGCCTGCATTCTTGTATCAATGGTTTTATCTGGAAAAAGCATAAACCTCAAAGGAGAAACTGATTGATCAGTTGCAACACTTCTGTGAGATAAACGTCCATTATAAAAGAAAGGATTAAAACCTCATACAGAGGCCTCTTTCCCCCTCAACTGCTCGGGGGGTTCTACTCTCACATTGTTCCTGCATTCAGCTTTTCTACTTCTACCAGGGTCTGGCCTCCCTCACTGGAGTTTGTTTCTTATTCTTTCTCTTTGTTTCCCTCTATAATTTATTTTTTGTGTCTATTTTGGGTTCTTTTGTTACAATGGAACAATTTTACATATATTAGTTCCATAAAAACAGGCAAGAACAATTACCAGGTCTCAAAAAAGCCAACAAAAACGCCTGAAGTGCCAAGACAAGAGAGGCCTGCATTCTTGTATCAATGGTTTTATCTGGAAAAAGCATAAACCTTTGGGTTCCATAAACAGAAATCTAATTGTGTTCAAAAACATGATTTTTTTTTTTAATGGAGATTAAGGTAATCTCTAATGGCAAATAAAAAACACAAAAGCATCGCCTCCCCGTCGGGGAATCGAACCCCGGTCTCCCGCGTGACAGGCGGGGATACTCACCACTATACTAACGAGGAGCTGGCCCTGCTTCTTTGTTATCATAGGTCTTTAGAACTTCAAGCATGTTTGTTTCTTGCAACAGTGGTTTGTGACATTTAGATTGATTTCATAGTAGGTATGAGGGGTGAGCCGAAATAGCTCAGTTGGGAGAGCGTTAGACTGAAGATCTAAAGGTCCCTGGTTCAATCCCGGGTTTCGGCAAAGCTGTTTGGACTGTGTAAATGCAATTTTTGGTTTGTTAACAAAGACCTATGCTTTATCTGGAAACTGACCTCCCCCTCACAGGCAAGAACAATTACCAGGTCTCAAAAAGGCCAACAAATGGCCTGAAGTGCCAAGACAAGAGCGGCCTGCATTCTTGTATCAATGGTTTTATCTGGAAAAAGCATAAACCTCAAAGGAGAAACTGATTGATCAGTTGCAACACTTCTGTGAGATAAACGTCCATTATAAAAGAAAGGATTCAAACCTCATACAGAGGCCTCTTTCCCCCTCAACTGCTCGGGGGGTTCTACTCTCACATTGTTCCTGCATTCAGCTTTTCTACTTCTACCAGGGTCTGGCCTCCCTCACTGGAGTTTGTTTCTTATTCTTTCTCTTTGTTTCCCTCTATAATTTATTTTTTGTGTCTATTTTGGGTTCTTTTGTTACAATGGAACAATTTTACATATATTAGTTCCATAAAAACAGGCAAGAACAATTACCAGGTCTCAAAAAAGCCAACAAAAACGCCTGAAGTGCCAAGACAAGAGAGGCCTGCATTCTTGTATCAATGGTTTTATCTGGAAAAAGCATAAACCTTTGGGTTCCATAAACAGAAATCTAATTGTGTTCAAAAACATGATTTTTTTTTTTAATGGAGATCAAGGTAATCTCTAATGGCAAATAAAAAACACAAAAGCATCGCCTCCCCGTCGGGGAATCGAACCCCGGTCTCCCGCGTGACAGGCGGGGATACTCACCACTATACTAACGAGGAGCTGGCCCTGCTTCTTTGTTATCATAGGTCTTTAGAACTTCAAGCATGTTTGTTTCTTGCAACAGTGGTTTGTGACATTTAGATTGATTTCATAGTAGGTATGAGGTATGAGCCGAAATAGCTCAGTTGGGAGAGCGTTAGACTGAAGATCTAAAGGTCCCTGGTTCAATCCCGGGTTTCGGCAAAGCTGTTTGGACTGTGTAAATGTAATTTTTGGTTTGTTAACAAAGACCTATGCTTTATCTGGAAACTGACCTCCCCCTCACAGGCAAGAACAATTACCAGGTCTCAAAAAGGCCAACAAATGGCCTGAAGTGCCAAGACAAGAGCGGCCTGCATTCTTGTATCAATGGTTTTATCTGGAAAAAGCATAAACCTCAAAGGAGAAACTGATTGATCAGTTGCAACACTTCTGTGAGATAAACGTCCATTATAAAAGAAAGGATTCAAACCTCATACAGAGGCCTCTTTCCCCCTCAACTGCTCGGGGGGTTCTACTCTCACATTGTTCCTGCATTCAGCTTTTCTACTTCTACCAGGGTCTGGCCTCCCTCACTGGAGTTTGTTTCTTATTCTTTCTCTTTGTTTCCCTCTATAATTTATTTTTTGTGTCTATTTTGGGTTCTTTTGTTACAATGGAACAATTTTACATATATTAGTTCCATAAAAACAGGCAAGAACAATTACCAGGTCTCAAAAAAGCCAACAAAAACGCCTGAAGTGCCAAGACAAGAGAGGCCTGCATTCTTGTATCAATGGTTTTATCTGGAAAAAGCATAAACCTTTGGGTTCCATAAACAGAAATCTAATTGTGTTCAAAAACATGATTTTTTTTTTTAATGGAGATCAAGGTAATCTCTAATGGCAAATAAAAAACACAAAAGCATCGCCTCCCCGTCGGGGAATCGAACCCCGGTCTCCCGCGTGACAGGCGGGGATACTCACCACTATACTAACGAGGAGCTGGCCCTGCTTCTTTGTTATCATAGGTCTTTAGAACTTCAAGCATGTTTGTTTCTTGCAACAGTGGTTTGTGACATTTAGATTGATTTCATAGTAGGTATGAGGTATGAGCCGAAATAGCTCAGTTGGGAGAGCGTTAGACTGAAGATCTAAAGGTCCCTGGTTCAATCCCGGGTTTCGGCAAAGCTGTTTGGACTGTGTAAATGTAATTTTTGGTTTGTTAACAAAGACCTATGCTTTATCTGGAAACTGACCTCCCCCTCACAGGCAAGAACAATTACCAGGTCTCAAAAAGGCCAACAAATGGCCTGAAGTGCCAAGACAAGAGAGGCCTGCATTCTTGTATCAATGGTTTTATCTGGAAAAAGCATAAACCTCAAAGGAGAAACTGATTGATCAGTTGCAACACTTCTGTGAGATAAACGTCCATTATAAAAGAAAGGATTCAAACCTCATACAGAGGCCTCTTTCCCCCTCAACTGCTCGGGGGGTTCTACTCTCACATTGTTCCTGCATTCAGCTTTTCTACTTCTACCAGGGTCTGGCCTCCCTCACTGGAGTTTGTTTCTTATTCTTTCTCTTTGTTTCCCTCTATAATTTATTTTTTGTGTCTATTTTGGGTTCTTTTGTTACAATGGAACAATTTTACATATATTAGTTCCATAAAAACAGGCAAGAACAATTACCAGGTCTCAAAAAAGCCAACAAAAACGCCTGAAGTGCCAAGACAAGAGAGGCCTGCATTCTTGTATCAATGGTTTTATCTGGAAAAAGCATAAACCTTTGGGTTCCATAAACAGAAATCTAATTGTGTTCAAAAACATGATTTTTTTTTTTAATGGAGATCAAGGTAATCTCTAATGGCAAATAAAAAACACAAAAGCATCGCCTCCCCGTCGGGGAATCGAACCCCGGTCTCCCGCGTGACAGGCGGGGATACTCACCACTATACTAACGAGGAGCTGGCCCTGCTTCTTTGTTATCATAGGTCTTTAGAACTTCAAGCATGTTTGTTTCTTGCAACAGTGGTTTGTGACATTTAGATTGATTTCATAGTAGGTATGAGGTATGAGCCGAAATAGCTCAGTTGGGAGAGCGTTAGACTGAAGATCTAAAGGTCCCTGGTTAAATCCAGGGTTTCGGCAAAGCTGTTTGGACTGTGTAAATGCAATTTTTGGTTTGTTAACAAAGACCTATGCTTTATCTGGAAACTGACCTCCCCCTCACAGGCAAGAACAATTACCAGGTCTCAAAAAAGCCAACAAATGGCCTGAAGTGCCAAGACAAGAGAGGCCTGCATTCTTGTATCATGGGTTTTATCTGGAAAAAGCATAAACCTCAAAGGAGAAAACTGATTGATCAGTTGCAACACTTCTGTGAGATAAACGTCCATTATAAAAGAAAGGATTCAAACCTCATACAGAGGCCTCTTTCCCCCTCAACTGCTCGGGGGGTTCTACTCTCACATTGTTCCTGCATTCAGCTTTTCTACTTCTACCAGGGTCTGGCCTCCCTCACTGGAGTTTGTTTCTTATTCTTTCTCTTTGTTTCCCTCTATAATTTATTTTTTGTGTCTATTTTGGGTTCTTTTGTTACAATGGAACAATTTTACATATATTAGTTCCATAAAAACAGGCAAGAACAATTACCAGGTCTCAAAAAAGCCAACAAAAACGCCTGAAGTGCCAAGACAAGAGAGGCCTGCATTCTTGTATCAATGGTTTTATCTGGAAAAAGCATAAACCTTTGGGTTCCATAAACAGAAATCTAATTGTGTTCAAAAACATGATTTTTTTTTTTAATGGAGATCAAGGTAATCTCTAATGGCAAATAAAAAACACAAAAGCATCGCCTCCCCGTCGGGGAATCGAACCCCGGTCTCCCGCGTGACAGGCGGGGATACTCACCACTATACTAACGAGGAGCTGGCCCTGCTTCTTTGTTATCATAGGTCTTTAGAACTTCAAGCATGTTTGTTTCTTGCAACAGTGGTTTGTGACATTTAGATTGATTTCATAGTAGGTATGAGGTATGAGCCGAAATAGCTCAGTTGGGAGAGCGTTAGACTGAAGATCTAAAGGTCCCTGGTGAAATCCAGGGTTTCGGCAAAGCTGTTTGGACTGTGTAAATGCAATTTTTGGTTTGTTAACAAAGACCTATGCTTTATCTGGAAACTGACCTCCCCCTCACAGGCAAGAACAATTACCAGGTCTCAAAAAGGCCAACAAATGGCCTGAAGTGCCAAGACAAGAGAGGCCTGCATTCTTGTATCAATGGTTTTATCTGGAAAAAGCATAAACCTCAAAGGAGAAACTGATTGATCAGTTGCAACACTTCTGTGAGATAAACGTCCATTATAAAAGAAAGGATTCAAACCTCATACAGAGGCCTCTTTCCCCCTCAACTGCTCGGGGGGTTCTACTCTCACATTGTTCCTGCATTCAGCTTTTCTACTTCTACCAGGGTCTGGCCTCCCTCACTGGAGTTTGTTTCTTATTCTTTCTCTTTGTTTCCCTCTATAATTTATTTTTTGTGTCTATTTTGGGTTCTTTTGTTACAATGGAACAATTTTACATATATTAGTTCCATAAAAACAGGCAAGAACAATTACCAGGTCTCAAAAAAGCCAACAAAAACGCCTGAAGTGCCAAGACAAGAGAGGCCTGCATTCTTGTATCAATGGTTTTATCTGGAAAAAGCATAAACCTTTGGGTTCCATAAACAGAAATCTAATTGTGTTCAAAAACATGATTTTTTTTTTTAATGGAGATCAAGGTAATCTCTAATGGCAAATAAAAAACACAAAAGCATCGCCTCCCCTGTCGGGGAATCGAACCCCGGTCTCCCGCGTGACAGGCGGGGATACTCACCACTATACTAACGAGGAGCTGGCCCTGCTTCTTTGTTATCATAGGTCTTTAGAACTTCAAGCATGTTTGTTTCTTGCAACAGTGGTTTGTGACATTTAGATTGATTTCATAGTAGGTATGAGGTATGAGCCGAAATAGCTCAGTTGGGAGAGCGTTAGACTGAAGATCTAAAGGTCCCTGGTTAAATCCAGGGTTTCGGCAAAGCTGTTTGGACTGTGTAAATGCAATTTTTGGTTTGTTAACAAAGACCTATGCTTTATCTGGAAACTGACCTCCCCCTCACAGGCAAGAACAATTACCAGGTCTCAAAAAAGCCAACAAATGGCCTGAAGTGCCAAGACAAGAGAGGCCTGCATTCTTGTATCATGGGTTTTATCTGGAAAAAGCATAAACCTCAAAGGAGAAACTGATTGATCAGTTGCAACACTTCTGTGAGATAAACGTCCATTATAAAAGAAAGGATTCAAACCTCATTCAGAGGCCTCTTTCCCCCTCAACTGCTCGGGGGGTTCTACTCTCACATTGTTCCTGCATTCAGCTTTTCTACTTCTACCAGGGTCTGGCCTCCCTCACTGGAGTTTGTTTCTTATTCTTTCTCTTTGTTTCCCTCTATAATTTATTTTTTGTGTCTATTTTGGGTTCTTTTGTTATAATGGAACCATTTTACATATATTAGTTCCATAAAAAGAATTCTTATTGTGTTTATGAACTAGAACCTGTTCAATCATTTAAAATCTATTGTGCCATGACTGTTAATGTCCATCTAACATCGGATAAGTTCAAAAAACAAGTTCAAACCTCATTCAGAGGGCTCCATCCGGGTACTACTCTCACATTGTTCATTCATTTGTCTTTTCTTATTGTTCCAGGCTCTGTCCTTCCTCACTGGAGTTTGATTCTTATTGTTTCTCTTTGTTTCCCTCTAGAATGTCTGTTTCTTGCAACAGTGGTTTGTGACATTTAGATTGATTTCATAGTCAATTGAGATGTGAACTAAAGTCAATTGTGCCTTACTAAATTATATTTCTTCACTGAATTTATTAAGCCAAATCCTCATTTAATAAGCAATCCACTTATTTAGCACACAATATCAGATAATATCTTCTGTTTAGGCATGAGCAAAAACCCAACTGTGGAAGGCACGCCCTTGTACATGAATAAACACCTAGTGCCAAGTGAAAGGGCTACAAGGTATGAGCCGAAATAGCTCAGTTGGGAGAGCGTTAGACTGAAGATCTAAAGGTCCCTGGTTCAATCCCGGGTTTCGGCAAAGCTCTTTGGACTGTGTACATGCAATTTTTGGTTTGTTAAAGACCTACGCTTTATCTGGAAATTGACCTCCTCCTCACAGGCAAGAACAATTACCAGGTCTCAAAAAAGCCAAAAAATGGCCTGAAGTGCCAACACAAGAGCGGCCTGCATTCTTGTATCAATGGTTTTATCTGGAAAAAGCATAAACCTCAAAGGAGAAACTGATTGATCAGTTGCAACACTTCTGTGAGATAAACGTCCATTATAAAAGAAAGGATTAAAACCTCATACAGAGGCCTCTTTCCCCCTCAACTGCTCGGGGGGTTCTACTCTCACATTGTTCCTGCATTCAGCTTTTCTACTTCTACCAGGGTCTGGCCTCCCTCACTGGAGTTTGTTTCTTATTCTTTCTCTTTGTTTCCCTCTATAATTTATTTTTTGTGTCTATTTTGGGTTCTTTTGTTACAATGGAACAATTTTACATATATTAGTTCCATAAAAACAGGCAAGAACAATTACCAGGTCTCAAAAAAGCCAACAAAAACGCCTGAAGTGCCAAGACAAGAGAGGCCTGCATTCTTGTATCAATGGTTTTATCTGGAAAAAGCATAAACCTTTGGGTTCCATAAACAGAAATCTAATTGTGTTCAAAAACATGATTTTTTTTTTTAATGGAGATTAAGGTAATCTCTAATGGCAAATAAAAAACACAAAAGCATCGCCTCCCCGTCGGGGAATCGAACCCCGGTCTCCCGCGTGACAGGCGGGGATACTCACCACTATACTAACGAGGAGCTGGCCCTGCTTCTTTGTTATCATAGGTCTTTAGAACTTCAAGCATGTTTGTTTCTTGCAACAGTGGTTTGTGACATTTAGATTGATTTCATAGTAGGTATGAGGGGTGAGCCGAAATAGCTCAGTTGGGAGAGCGTTAGACTGAAGATCTAAAGGTCCCTGGTTCAATCCCGGGTTTCGGCAAAGCTGTTTGGACTGTGTAAATGCAATTTTTGGTTTGTTAACAAAGACCTATGCTTTATCTGGAAACTGACCTCCCCCTCACAGGCAAGAACAATTACCAGGTCTCAAAAAGGCCAACAAATGGCCTGAAGTGCCAACACAAGAGCGGCCTGCATTCTTGTATCAATGGTTTTATCTGGAAAAAGCATAAACCTCAAAGGAGAAACTGATTGATCAGTTGCAACACTTCTGTGAGATAAACGTCCATTATAAAAGAAAGGATTCAAACCTCATACAGAGGCCTCTTTCCCCCTCAACTGCTCGGGGGGTTCTACTCTCACATTGTTCCTGCATTCAGCTTTTCTACTTCTACCAGGGTCTGGCCTCCCTCACTGGAGTTTGTTTCTTATTCTTTCTCTTTGTTTCCCTCTATAATTTATTTTTTGTGTCTATTTTGGGTTCTTTTGTTACAATGGAACAATTTTACATATATTAGTTCCATAAAAACAGGCAAGAACAATTACCAGGTCTCAAAAAAGCCAACAAAAACGCCTGAAGTGCCAAGACAAGAGAGGCCTGCATTCTTGTATCAATGGTTTTATCTGGAAAAAGCATAAACCTTTGGGTTCCATAAACAGAAATCTAATTGTGTTCAAAAACATGATTTTTTTTTTTAATGGAGATCAAGGTAATCTCTAATGGCAAATAAAAAACACAAAAGCATCGCCTCCCCGTCGGGGAATCGAACCCCGGTCTCCCGCGTGACAGGCGGGGATACTCACCACTATACTAACGAGGAGCTGGCCCTGCTTCTTTGTTATCATAGGTCTTTAGAACTTCAAGCATGTTTGTTTCTTGCAACAGTGGTTTGTGACATTTAGATTGATTTCATAGTAGGTATGAGGTATGAGCCGAAATAGCTCAGTTGGGAGAGCGTTAGACTGAAGATCTAAAGGTCCCTGGTTCAATCCCGGGTTTCGGCAAAGCTGTTTGGACTGTGTAAATGTAATTTTTGGTTTGTTAACAAAGACCTATGCTTTATCTGGAAACTGACCTCCCCCTCACAGGCAAGAACAATTACCAGGTCTCAAAAAGGCCAACAAATGGCCTGAAGTGCCAAGACAAGAGCGGCCTGCATTCTTGTATCAATGGTTTTATCTGGAAAAAGCATAAACCTCAAAGGAGAAACTGATTGATCAGTTGCAACACTTCTGTGAGATAAACGTCCATTATAAAAGAAAGGATTCAAACCTCATACAGAGGCCTCTTTCCCCCTCAACTGCTCGGGGGGTTCTACTCTCACATTGTTCCTGCATTCAGCTTTTCTACTTCTACCAGGGTCTGGCCTCCCTCACTGGAGTTTGTTTCTTATTCTTTCTCTTTGTTTCCCTCTATAATTTATTTTTTGTGTCTATTTTGGGTTCTTTTGTTACAATGGAACAATTTTACATATATTAGTTCCATAAAAACAGGCAAGAACAATTACCAGGTCTCAAAAAAGCCAACAAAAACGCCTGAAGTGCCAAGACAAGAGAGGCCTGCATTCTTGTATCAATGGTTTTATCTGGAAAAAGCATAAACCTTTGGGTTCCATAAACAGAAATCTAATTGTGTTCAAAAACATGATTTTTTTTTTTTAATGGAGATCAAGGTAATCTCTAATGGCAAATAAAAAACACAAAAGCATCGCCTCCCCGTCGGGGAATCGAACCCCGGTCTCCCGCGTGACAGGCGGGGATACTCACCACTATACTAACGAGGAGCTGGCCCTGCTTCTTTGTTATCATAGGTCTTTAGAACTTCAAGCATGTTTGTTTCTTGCAACAGTGGTTTGTGACATTTAGATTGATTTCATAGTAGGTATGAGGTATGAGCCGAAATAGCTCAGTTGGGAGAGCGTTAGACTGAAGATCTAAAGGTCCCTGGTTCAATCCCGGGTTTCGGCAAAGCTGTTTGGACTGTGTAAATGTAATTTTTGGTTTGTTAACAAAGACCTATGCTTTATCTGGAAACTGACCTCCCCCTCACAGGCAAGAACAATTACCAGGTCTCAAAAAGGCCAACAAATGGCCTGAAGTGCCAAGACAAGAGCGGCCTGCATTCTTGTATCAATGGTTTTATCTGGAAAAAGCATAAACCTCAAAGGAGAAACTGATTGATCAGTTGCAACACTTCTGTGAGATAAACGTCCATTATAAAAGAAAGGATTCAAACCTCATACAGAGGCCTCTTTCCCCCTCAACTGCTCGGGGGGTTCTACTCTCACATTGTTCCTGCATTCAGCTTTTCTACTTCTACCAGGGTCTGGCCTCCCTCACTGGAGTTTGTTTCTTATTCTTTCTCTTTGTTTCCCTCTATAATTTATTTTTTGTGTCTATTTTGGGTTCTTTTGTTACAATGGAACAATTTTACATATATTAGTTCCATAAAAACAGGCAAGAACAATTACCAGGTCTCAAAAAAGCCAACAAAAACGCCTGAAGTGCCAAGACAAGAGAGGCCTGCATTCTTGTATCAATGGTTTTATCTGGAAAAAGCATAAACCTTTGGGTTCCATAAACAGAAATCTAATTGTGTTCAAAAACATGATTTTTTTTTTAATGGAGATCAAGGTAATCTCTAATGGCAAATAAAAAACACAAAAGCATCGCCTCCCCGTCGGGGAATCGAACCCCGGTCTCCCGCGTGACAGGCGGGGATACTCACCACTATACTAACGAGGAGCTGGCCCTGCTTCTTTGTTATCATAGGTCTTTAGAACTTCAAGCATGTTTGTTTCTTGCAACAGTGGTTTGTGACATTTAGATTGATTTCATAGTAGGTATGAGGTATGAGCCGAAATAGCTCAGTTGGGAGAGCGTTAGACTGAAGATCTAAAGGTCCCTGGTTCAATCCCGGGTTTCGGCAAAGCTGTTTGGACTGTGTAAATGCAATTTTTGGTTTGTTAACAAAGACCTATGCTTTATCTGGAAACTGACCTCCCCCTCACAGGCAAGAACAATTACCAGGTCTCAAAAAGGCCAACAAATGGCCTGAAGTGCCAAGACAAGAGAGGCCTGCATTCTTGTATCAATGGTTTTATCTGGAAAAAGCATAAACCTCAAAGGAGAAACTGATTGATCAGTTGCAACACTTCTGTGAGATAAACGTCCATTATAAAAGAAAGGATTCAAACCTCATACAGAGGCCTCTTTCCCCCTCAACTGCTCGGGGGGTTCTACTCTCACATTGTTCCTGCATTCAGCATTTCTACTTCTACCAGGGTCTGGCCTCCCTCACTGGAGTTTGTTTCTTATTCTTTCTCTTTGTTTCCCTCTATAATTTATTTTTTGTGTCTATTTTGGGTTCTTTTGTTACAATGGAACAATTTTACATATATTAGTTCCATAAAAACAGGCAAGAACAATTACCAGGTCTCAAAAAAGCCAACAAAAACGCCTGAAGTGCCAAGACAAGAGAGGCCTGCATTCTTGTATCAATGGTTTTATCTGGAAAAAGCATAAACCTTTGGGTTCCATAAACAGAAATCTAATTGTGTTCAAAAACATGATTTTTTTTTTTAATGGAGATCAAGGTAATCTCTAATGGCAAATAAAAAACACAAAAGCATCGCCTCCCTGTCGGGGAATCGAACCCCGGTCTCCCGCGTGACAGGCAGGGATACTCACCACTATACTAACGAGGAGCTGGCCCTGCTTCTTTGTTATCATAGGTCTTTAGAACTTCAAGCATGTTTGTTTCTTGCAACAGTGGTTTGTGACATTTAGATTGATTTCATAGTAGGTATGAGGTATGAGCCGAAATAGCTCAGTTGGGAGAGCGTTAGACTGAAGATCTAAAGGTCCCTGGTTAAATCCAGGGTTTCGGCAAAGCTGTTTGGACTGTGTAAATGCAATTTTTGGTTTGTTAACAAAGACCTATGCTTTATCTGGAAACTGACCTCCCCCTCACAGGCAAGAACAATTACCAGGTCTCAAAAAAGCCAACAAATGGCCTGAAGTGCCAAGACAAGAGAGGCCTGCATTCTTGTATCATGGGTTTTATCTGGAAAAAGCATAAACCTCAAAGGAGAAACTGATTGATCAGTTGCAACACTTCTGTGAGATAAACGTCCATTATAAAAGAAAGGATTCAAACCTCATTCAGAGGCCTCTTTCCCCCTCAACTGCTCGGGGGGTTCTACTCTCACATTGTTCCTGCATTCAGCTTTTCTACTTCTACCAGGGTCTGGCCTCCCTCACTGGAGTTTGTTTCTTATTCTTTCTCTTTGTTTCCCTCTATAATTTATTTTTTGTGTCTATTTTGGGTTCTTTTGTTACAATGGAACAATTTTACATATATTAGTTCCATAAAAACAGGCAAGAACAATTACCAGGTCTCAAAAAAGCCAACAAAAACGCCTGAAGTGCCAAGACAAGAGAGGCCTGCATTCTTGTATCAATGGTTTTATCTGGAAAAAGCATAAACCTTTGGGTTCCATAAACAGAAATCTAATTGTGTTCAAAAACATGATTTTTTTTTTTAATGGAGATCAAGGTAATCTCTAATGGCAAATAAAAAACACAAAAGCATCGCCTCCCCGTCGGGGAATCGAACCCCGGTCTCCCGCGTGACAGGCGGGGATACTCACCACTATACTAACGAGGAGCTGGCCCTGCTTCTTTGTTATCATAGGTCTTTAGAACTTCAAGCATGTTTGTTTCTTGCAACAGTGGTTTGTGACATTTAGATTGATTTCATAGTAGGTATGAGGTATGAGCCGAAATAGCTCAGTTGGGAGAGCGTTTGACTGAAGATCTAAAGGTCCCTGGTGAAATCCAGGGTTTCGGCAAAGCTGTTTGGACTGTGTAAATGCAATTTTTGGTTTGTTAACAAAGACCTATGCTTTATCTGGAAACTGACCTCCCCCTCACAGGCAAGAACAATTACCAGGTCTCAAAAAGGCCAACAAATGGCCTGAAGTGCCAAGACAAGAGAGGCCTGCATTCTTGTATCAATGGTTTTATCTGGAAAAAGCATAAACCTCAAAGGAGAAACTGATTGATCAGTTGCAACACTTCTGTGAGATAAACGTCCATTATAAAAGAAAGGATTCAAACCTCATACAGAGGCCTCTTTCCCCCTCAACTGCTCGGGGGGTTCTACTCTCACATTGTTCCTGCATTCAGCTTTTCTACTTCTACCAGGGTCTGGCCTCCCTCACTGGAGTTTGTTTCTTATTCTTTCTCTTTGTTTCCCTCTATAATTTATTTTTTGTGTCTATTTTGGGTTCTTTTGTTACAATGGAACAATTTTACATATATTAGTTCCATAAAAACAGGCAAGAACAATTACCAGGTCTCAAAAAAGCCAACAAAAACGCCTGAAGTGCCAAGACAAGAGAGGCCTGCATTCTTGTATCAATGGTTTTATCTGGAAAAAGCATAAACCTTTGGGTTCCATAAACAGAAATCTAATTGTGTTCAAAAACATGATTTTTTTTTTTAATGGAGATCAAGGTAATCTCTAATGGCAAATAAAAAACACAAAAGCATCGCCTCCCTGTCGGGGAATCGAACCCCGGTCTCCCGCGTGACAGGCGGGGATACTCACCACTATACTAACGAGGAGCTGGCCCTGCTTCTTTGTTATCATAGGTCTTTAGAACTTCAAGCATGTTTGTTTCTTGCAACAGTGGTTTGTGACATTTAGATTGATTTCATAGTAGGTATGAGGTATGAGCCGAAATAGCTCAGTTGGGAGAGCGTTAGACTGAAGATCTAAAGGTCCCTGGTTAAATCCAGGGTTTCGGCAAAGCTGTTTGGACTGTGTAAATGCAATTTTTGGTTTGTTAACAAAGACCTATGCTTTATCTGGAAACTGACCTCCCCCTCACAGGCAAGAACAATTACCAGGTCTCAAAAAAGCCAACAAATGGCCTGAAGTGCCAAGACAAGAGAGGCCTGCATTCTTGTATCATGGGTTTTATCTGGAAAAAGCATAAACCTCAAAGGAGAAACTGATTGATCAGTTGCAACACTTCTGTGAGATAAACGTCCATTATAAAAGAAAGGATTCAAACCTCATTCAGAGGCCTCTTTCCCCCTCAACTGCTCGGGGGGTTCTACTCTCACATTGTTCCTGCATTCAGCTTTTCTACTTCTACCAGGGTCTGGCCTCCCTCACTGGAGTTTGTTTCTTATTCTTTCTCTTTGTTTCCCTCTATAATTTATTTTTTGTGTCTATTTTGGGTTCTTTTGTTATAATGGAACCATTTTACATATATTAGTTCCATAAAAAGAATTCTTATTGTGTTTATGAACTAGAACCTGTTCAATCATTTAAAATCTATTGTGCCATGACTGTTAATGTCCATCTAACATCGGATAAGTTCAAAAAACAAGTTCAAACCTCATTCAGAGGGCTCCATCCGGGTACTACTCTCACATTGTTCATTCATTTGTCTTTTCTTATTGTTCCAGGCTCTGTCCTTCCTCACTGGAGTTTGATTCTTATTGTTTCTCTTTGTTTCCCTCTAGAATGTCTGTTTCTTGCAACAGTGGTTTGTGACATTTAGATTGATTTCATAGTCAATTGAGATGTGAACTAAAGTCAATTGTGCCTTACTAAATTATATTTCTTCACTGAATTTATTAAGCCAAATCCTCATTTAATAAGCAATCCACTTATTTAGCACACAATATCAGATAATATCTTCTGTTTAGGCATGAGCAAAAACCCAACTGTGGAAGGCACGCCCTTGTACATGAATAAACACCTAGTGCCAAGTGAAAGGGCTACAAGGTATGAGCCGAAATAGCTCAGTTGGGAGAGCGTTAGACTGAAGATCTAAAGGTCCCTGGTTCAATCCCGGGTTTCGGCAAAGCTCTTTGGACTGTGTACATGCAATTTTTGGTTTGTTAAAGACCTACGCTTTATCTGGAAATTGACCTCCTCCTCACAGGCAAGAACAATTACCAGGTCTCAAAAAAGCCAAAAATGGCCTGAAGTGCCAAGACAAGAGAGGCCTGCATTCTTGTATCAATGGTTTTATCTGGAAAAAGCATAAACCTTTGGGTTCCATAAACAGAAATCTAATTGTGTTCAAAAACATGATTTTTTTTTTAATGGAGATCAAGGTAATCTCTAATGGCAAATAAAAAACACAAGAGCATCGCCTCCCCGTCGGGGAATCGAACCCCGGTCTCCCGCGTGACAGGCGGGGATACTCACCACTATACTAACGAGGAGCTGGCCCTGCTTCTTTGTTATCATAGGTCTTTAGAACTTCAAGCATGTTTGTTTCTTGCAACAGTGGTTTGTGACATTTAGATTGATTTCATAGTAGGTATGAAGGGTGAGCCGAAATAGCTCAGTTGGGAGAGCGTTAGACTGAAGATCTAAAGGTCCCTGGTTCAATCCCGGGTTTCGGCAAAGCTGTTTGGACTGTGTAAATGCAATTTTTGGTTTGTTAACAAAGACCTATGCTTTATCTGGAAACTGACCTCCCCCTCACAGGCAAGAACAATTACCAGGTCTCAAAAAGGCCAACAAATGGCCTGAAGTGCCAAGACAAGAGCGGCCTGCATTCTTGTATCAATGGTTTTATCTGGAAAAAGCATAAACCTCAAAGGAGAAACTGATTGATCAGTTGCAACACTTCTGTGAGATAAACGTCCATTATAAAAGAAAGGATTCAAACCTCATACAGAGGCCTCTTTCCCCCTCAACTGCTCGGGGGGTTCTACTCTCACATTGTTCCTGCATTCAGCTTTTCTACTTCTACCAGGGTCTGGCCTCCCTCACTGGAGTTTGTTTCTTATTCTTTCTCTTTGTTTCCCTCTATAATTTATTTTTTGTGTCTATTTTGGGTTCTTTTGTTACAATGGAACAATTTTACATATATTAGTTCCATAAAAACAGGCAAGAACAATTACCAGGTCTCAAAAAGCCAACAAAAACGCCTGAAGTGCCAAGACAAGAGAGGCCTGCATTCTTGTATCAATGGTTTTATCTGGAAAAAGCATAAACCTTTGGGTTCCATAAACAGAAATCTAATTGTGTTCAAAAACATGATTTTTTTTTTTAATGGAGATCAAGGTAATCTCTAATGGCAAATAAAAAACACAAAAGCATCGCCTCCCCGTCGGGGAATCGAACCCCGGTCTCCCGCGTGACAGGCGGGGATACTCACCACTATACTAACGAGGAGCTGGCCCTGCTTCTTTGTTATCATAGGTCTTTAGAACTTCAAGCATGTTTGTTTCTTGCAACACTGGTTTGTGACATTTAGATTGATTTCATAGTAGGTATGAGGTATGAGCCGAAATAGCTCAGTTGGGAGAGCGTTAGACTGAAGATCTAAAGGTCCCTGGTGAAATCCAGGGTTTCGGCAAAGCTGTTTGGACTGTGTAAATGCAATTTTTGGTTTGTTAACAAAGACCTATGCTTTATCTGGAAACTGACCTCCCCCTCACAGGCAAGAACAATTACCAGGTCTCAAAAAAGCCAACAAATGGCCTGAAGTGCCAAGACAAGAGAGGCCTGCATTCTTGTATCATGGGTTTTATCTGGAAAAAGCATAAACCTCAAAGGAGAAACTGATTGATCAGTTGCAACACTTCTGTGAGATAAACGTCCATTATAAAAGAAAGGATTCAAACTTCATTCAGAGGCCTCTTTCACCCTCAACTGCTCGGGGGGTTCTACTCTCACATTGTTCCTGCATTCAGCTTTTCTACTTCTACCAAGGTCTGGCCTCCCTCACTGGAGTTTGTTTCTTATTCTTTCTCTTTGTTTCCCTCTATAATTTATTTTTTGTGTCTATTTTGGGTTCTTTTGTTATAATGGAACCATTTTACATATATTAGTTCCATAAAAAGAATTCTTATTGTGTTTATGAACTAGAACCTGTTCAATCATTTAAAATCTATTGTGCCATGACTGTTAATGTCCATCTAACATCGGATAAGTTCAAAAAAACAAGTTCAAACCTCATTCAGAGGGCTCCATCCGGGTACTACTCTCACATTGTTCATTCATTTGTCTTTTCTTATTGTTCCAGGCTCTGTCCTTCCTCACTGGAGTTTGATTCTTATTGTTTCTCTTTGTTTCCCTCTAGAATGTCTGTTTCTTGCAACAGTGGTTTGTGACATTTAGATTGATTTCATAGTCAATTGAGATGTGAACTAAAGTCAATTGTGCCTTACTAAATATATTTCTTCACTGAATTTATTAAGCCAATCCTCATTTAATAAGCAATCCACTTATTTAGCACACAATATCAGATAATATCTTCTGTTTAGGCATGAGCAAAACCCAACTGTGGAAGGCACGCCCTTGTACATGAATAAACACCTAGTGCCAAGTGAAAGGGCTACAAGGTATGAGCCGAAATAGCTCAGTTGGGAGAGCGTTAGACTGAAGATCTAAAGGTCCCTGGTTCAATCCCGGGTTTCGGCAAAGCTGTTTGGACTGTGTAAATGCAATTTTTGGTTTGTTAACAAAGACCTATGCTTTATCTGGAAACTGACCTCCCCCTCACAGGCAAAGAACAATTACCAGGTCTCAAAAAGGCCAACAAATGGCCTGAAGTGCCAAGACAAGAGCGGCCTGCATTCTTGTATCAATGGTTTTATCTGGAAAAAGCATAAACCTCAAAGGAGAAACTGATTGATCAGTTGCAACACTTCTGTGAGATAAACGTCCATTATAAAAGAAAGGATTCAAACCTCATACAGAGGCCTCTTTCCCCCTCAACTGCTCGGGGGGTTCTACTCTCACATTGTTCCTGCATTCAGCTTTTCTACTTCTACCAGGGTCTGGCCTCCCTCACTGGAGTTTGTTTCTTATTCTTTCTCTTTGTTTCCCTCTATAATTTATTTTTTGTGTCTATTTTGGGTTCTTTTGTTACAATGGAACAATTTTACATATATTAGTTCCATAAAAACAGGCAAGAACAATTACCAGGTCTCAAAAAAGCCAACAAAAACGCCTGAAGTGCCAAGACAAGAGAGGCCTGCATTCTTGTATCAATGGTTTTATCTGGAAAAAGCATAAACCTTTGGGTTCCATAAACAGAAATCTAATTGTGTTCAAAAACATGATTTTTTTTTTTAATGGAGATCAAGGTAATCTCTAATGGCAAATAAAAAACACAAAAGCATCGCCTCCCCGTCGGGGAATCGAACCCCGGTCTCCCGCGTGACAGGCGGGGATACTCACCACTATACTAACGAGGAGCTGGCCCTGCTTCTTTGTTATCATAGGTCTTTAGAACATCAAGCATGTTTGTTTCTTGCAACAGTGGTTTGTGACATTTAGATTGATTTCATAGTAGGTATGAGGGGTGAGCCGAAATAGCTCAGTTGGGAGAGCGTTAGACTGAAGATCTAAAGGTCCCTGGTTCAATCCCGGGTTTCGGCAAAGCTGTTTGGACTGTGTAAATGCAATTTTTGGTTTGTTAACAAAGACCTATGCTTTATCTGGAAACTGACCTCCCCCTCACAGGCAAGAACAATTACCAGGTCTCAAAAAGGCCAACAAATGGCCTGAAGTGCCAAGACAAGAGAGGCCTGCATTCTTGTATCAATGGTTTTATCTGGAAAAAGCATAAACCTCAAAGGAGAAACTGATTGATCAGTTGCAACACTTCTGTGAGATAAACGTCCATTATAAAAGAAAGGATTCAAACCTCATACAGAGGCCTCTTTCCCCCTCAACTGCTCGGGGGGTTCTACTCTCACATTGTTCCTGCATTCAGCTTTTCTACTTCTACCAGGGTCTGGCCTCCCTCACTGGAGTTTGTTTCTTATTCTTTCTCTTTGTTTCCCTCTATAATTTATTTTTTGTGTCTATTTTGGGTTCTTTTGTTACAATGGAACAATTTTACATATATTAGTTCCATAAAACAGGCAAGAACAATTACCAGGTCTCAAAAAAGCCAACAAAACGCCTGAAGTGCCAAGACAAGAGAGGCCTGCATTCTTGTATCAATGGTTTTATCTGGAAAAAGCATAAACCTTTGGGTTCCATAAACAGAAATCTAATTGTGTTCAAAAACATGATTTTTTTTTTAATGGAGATCAAGGTAATCTCTAATGGCAAATAAAAAACACAAAAGCATCGCCTCCCCGTCGGGGAATCGAACCCCGGTCTCCCGCGTGACAGGCGGGGATACTCACCACTATACTAACGAGGAGCTGGCCCTGCTTCTTTGTTATCATAGGTCTTTAGAACTTCAAGCATGTTTGTTTCTTGCAACAGTGGTTTGTGACATTTAGATTGATTTCATAGTAGGTATGAGGGGTGAGCCGAAATAGCTCAGTTGGGAGAGCGTTAGACTGAAGATCTAAAGGTCCCTGGTTCAATCCCGGGTTTCGGCAAAGCTGTTTGGACTGTGTAAATGTAATTTTTG
Source organism: Denticeps clupeoides (assembly GCF_900700375.1). NCBI lineage: Eukaryota > Metazoa > Chordata > Actinopteri > Clupeiformes > Denticipitidae > Denticeps > Denticeps clupeoides. Next base: position 25,929 of record NW_021629840.1, on the reverse strand, counting down.
GTTTGTTAACAAAGACCTATGCTTTATCTGGAAACTGACCTCCCCCTCACAGGCAAGAACAATTACCAGGTCTCAAAAGGCCAACAAATGGCCTGAAGTGCCAAGACAAGAGCGGCCTGCATTCTTGTATCAATGGTTTTATCTGGAAAAAGCATAAACCTCAAAGGAGAAACTGATTGATCAGTTGCAACACTTCTGTGAGATAAACGTCCATTATAAAAGAAAGGATTCAAACCTCATACAGAGGCCTCTTTCCCCCTCAACTGCTCGGGGGGTTCTACTCTCACATTGTTCCTGCATTCAGCTTTTCTACTTCTACCAGGGTCTGGCCTCCCTCACTGGAGTTTGTTTCTTATTCTTTCTCTTTGTTTCCCTCTATAATTTATTTTTTGTGTCTATTTTGGGTTCTTTTGTTACAATGGAACAATTTTACATATATTAGTTCCATAAAAACAGGCAAGAACAATTACCAGGTCTCAAAAAAGCCAACAAAAACGCCTGAAGTGCCAAGACAAGAGAGGCCTGCATTCTTGTATCAATGGTTTTATCTGGAAAAAGCATAAACCTTTGGGTTCCATAAACAGAAATCTAATTGTGTTCAAAAACATGATTTTTTTTTTTTAATGGAGATCAAGGTAATCTCTAATGGCAAATAAAAAACACAAAAGCATCGCCTCCCCGTCGGGGAATCGAACCCCGGTCTCCCGCGTGACAGGCGGGGATACTCACCACTATACTAACGAGGAGCTGGCCCTGCTTCTTTGTTATCATAGGTCTTTAGAACTTCAAGCATGTTTGTTTCTTGCAACAGTGGTTTGTGACATTTAGATTGATTTCATAGTAGGTATGAGGTATGAGCCGACATAGCTCAGTTGGGAGAGCGTTAGACTGAAGATCTAAAGGTCCCTGGTTCAATCCCGGGTTTCGGCAAAGCTGTTTGGACTGTGTAAATGTAATTTTTGGTTTGTTAACAAAGACCTATGCTTTATCTGGAAACTGACCTCCCCCTCACAGGCAAGAACAATTACCAGGTCTCAAAAAGGCCAACAAATGGCCTGAAGTGCCAAGACAAGAGCGGCCTGCATTCTTGTATCAATGGTTTTATCTGGAAAAAGCATAAACCTCAAAGGAGAAACTGATTGATCAGTTGCAACACTTCTGTGAGATAAACGTCCATTATAAAAGAAAGGATTCAAACCTCATACAGAGGCCTCTTTCCCCCTCAACTGCTCGGGGGGTTCTACTCTCACATTGTTCCTGCATTCAGCTTTTCTACTTCTACCAGGGTCTGGCCTCCCTCACTGGAGTTTGTTTCTTATTCTTTCTCTTTGTTTCCCTCTATAATTTATTTTTTGTGTCTATTTTGGGTTCTTTTGTTACAATGGAACAATTTTACATATATTAGTTCCATAAAAACAGGCAAGAACAATTACCAGGTCTCAAAAAAGCCAACAAAAACGCCTGAAGTGCCAAGACAAGAGAGGCCTGCATTCTTGTATCAATGGTTTTATCTGGAAAAAGCATAAACCTTTGGGTTCCATAAACAGAAATCTAATTGTGTTCAAAAACATGATTTTTTTTTTTTAATGGAGATCAAGGTAATCTCTAATGGCAAATAAAAACACAAAAGCATCGCCTCCCCCGTCGGGAATCGAACCCCGGTCTCCCGCGTGACAGGCGGGGATACTCACCACTATACTAACGAGGAGCTGGCCCTGCTTCTTTGTTATCATAGGTCTTTAGAACTTCAAGCATGTTTGTTTCTTGCAACAGTGGTTTGTGACATTTAGATTGATTTCATAGTAGGTATGAGGTATGAGCCGAAATAGCTCAGTTGGGAGAGCGTTAGACTGAAGCTGTTTGGACTGTGTAAATGCATTTTTTGGTTTGTTAACAAAGACCTATGCTTTATCTGGAAACTGACCTCCCCCTCACAGGCAAGAACAATTACCAGGTCTCAAAAAGGCCAACAAATGGCCTGAAGTGCCAAGGCAAGAGAGGCCTGCATTCTTGTATCAATGGTTTTATCTGGAAAAAGCATAAACCTCAAAGGAGAAACTGATTGATCAGTTGCAACACTTCTGTGAGATAAACGTCCATTATAAAAGAAAGGATTCAAACCTCATACAGAGGCATCTTTCCCCCTCAACTGCTCGGGGGGTTCTACTCTCACATTGTTCCTGCATTCAGCTTTTCTACTTCTACCAGGGTCTGGCCTCCCTCACTGGAGTTTGTTTCTTATTCTTTCTCTTTGTTTCCCTCTATAATTTATTTTTTGTGTCTATTTTGGGTTCTTTTGTTACAATGGAACAATTTTACATATATTAGTTCCATAAAAACAGGCAAGAACAATTATCAGGTCTCAAAAAAGCCAAAAAATTGCCTGAAGTGCCAAGACAAGAGAGGCCTGCATTCTTGTATCAATGGTTTTATCTGGAAAAAGCATAAACCTTTGGGTTCCATAATTAGAAATCTAATTGTGTTCAAAAACATGATTTTTTTTTTAATTGAGATCAAGGTAATCTCTAATGGCAAATAAAAAACACAAGAGCATCGCCTCCCCGTCGGGGAATCGAACCCCGGTCTCCCGCGTGACAGGCGGGGATACTCACCACTATACTAACGAGGAGCTGGCCCTGCTTCTTTGTTATCATAGGTCTTTAGAACTTCAAGCATGTTTGTTTCTTGCAACAGTGGTTTGTGACATTTAGATTGATTTCATAGTAGGTATGAGGGGTGAGCCGAAATAGCTCAGTTGGGAGAGCGTTAGACTGAAGATCTAAAGGTCCCTGGTTCAATCCCGGGTTTCGACAAAGCTGTTTGGACTGTGTAAATGCAATTTTTGGTTTGTTAACAAAGACCTATGCTTTATCTGGAAACTGACCTCCCCCTCACAGGCAAGAACAATTACCAGGTCTCAAAAAGGCCAACAAATGGCCTGAAGTGCCAAGACAAGAGCGGCCTGCATTCTTGTATCAATGGTTTTATCTGGAAAAAGCATAAACCTCAAAGGAGAAACTGATTGATCAGTTGCAACACTTCTGTGAGATAAACGTCCATTATAAAAGAAAGGATTCAAACCTCATACAGAGGCCTCTTTCCCCCTCAACTGCTCGGGGGGTTCTACTCTCACATTGTTCCTGCATTCAGCTTTTCTACTTCTACCAGGGTCTGGCCTCCCTCACTGGAGTTTGTTTCTTATTCTTTCTCTTTGTTTCCCTCTATAATTTATTTTTTTTGTCTATTTTGGGTTCTTTTGTTACAATGGAACAATTTTACATATATTAGTTCCATAAAAACAGGCAAGAACAATTACCAGGTCTCAAAAAAGCCAACAAAAACGCCTGAAGTGCCAAGACAAGAGAGGCCTGCATTCTTGTATCAATGGTTTTATCTGGAAAAAGCATAAACCTTTGGGTTCCATAAACAGAAATCTAATTGTGTTCAAAAACATGATTTTTTTTTTTAATGGAGATCAAGGTAATCTCTAATGGCAAATAAAAAACACAAAAGCATCGCCTCCCCGTCGGGGAATCGAACCCCGGTCTCCCGCGTGACAGGCGGGGATACTCACCACTATACTAACGAGGAGCTGGCCCTGCTTCTTTGTTATCATAGGTCTTTAGAACTTCAAGCATGTTTGTTTTCTTGCAACAGTGGTTTGTGACATTTAGATTGATTTCATAGTAGGTATGAGGTATGAGCCGACATAGCTCAGTTGGGAGAGCGTTAGACTGAAGATCTAAAGGTCCCTGGTTCAATCCCGGGTTTCGGCAAAGCTGTTTGGACTGTGTAAATGTAATTTTTGGTTTGTTAACAAAGACCTATGCTTTATCTGGAAACTGACCTCCCCCTCACAGGCAAGAACAATTACCAGGTCTCAAAAAGGCCAACAAATGGCCTGAAGTGCCAAGACAAGAGCGGCCTGCATTCTTGTATCAATGGTTTTATCTGGAAAAAGCATAAACCTCAAAGGAGAAACTGATTGATCAGTTGCAACACTTCTGTGAGATAAACGTCCATTATAAAAGAAAGGATTCAAACCTCATACAGAGGCCTCTTTCCCCCTCAACTGCTCGGGGGGTTCTACTCTCACATTGTTCCTGCATTCAGCTTTTCTACTTCTACCAGGGTCTGGCCTCCCTCACTGGAGTTTGTTTCTTATTCTTTCTCTTGTTTCCCTCTATAATTTATTTTTTGTGTCTATTTTGGGTTCTTTTGTTACAATGGAACAATTTTACATATATTAGTTCCATAAAAACAGGCAAGAACAATTACCAGGTCTCAAAAAAGCCAACAAAAAACGCCTGAAGTGCCAAGACAAGAGAGGCCTGCATTCTTGTATCAATGGTTTTATCTGGAAAAAAGCATAAACCTTTGGGTTCCATAAACAGAAATCTAATTGTGTTCAAAAACATGATTTTTTTTTTAATGGAGATCAAGGTAATCTCTAATGGCAAATAAAAAACACAAAAGCATCGCCTCCCCGTCGGGAAATCGAACCCCGGTCTCCCGCGTGACAGGCGGGGATACTCACCACTATACTAACGAGGAGCTGGCCCTGCTTCTTTGTTATCATAGGTCTTTAGAACTTCAAGCATGTTTGTTTCTTGCAACAGTGGTTTGTGACATTTAGATTGATTTCATAGTAGGTATGAGGTATGAGCCGAAATAGCTCAGTTGGGAGAGCGTTAGACTGAAGCTGTTTGGACTGTAGTAAATGCATTTTTTGGTTTGTTAACAAAGACCTATGCTTTATCTGGAAACTGACCTCCCCCTCACAGGCAAGAACAATTACCAGGTCTCAAAAAGGCCAACAAATGGCCTGAAGTGCCAAGGCAAGAGAGGCCTGCATTCTTGTATCAATGGTTTTATCTGGAAAAAGCATAAACCTCAAAGGAGAAACTGATTGATCAGTTGCAACACTTCTGTGAGATAAACGTCCATTATAAAAGAAAGGATTCAAACCTCATACAGAGGCATCTTTCCCCCTCAACTGCTCGGGGGGTTCTACTCTCACATTGTTCCTGCATTCAGCTTTTCTACTTCTACCAGGGTCTGGCCTCCCTCACTGGAGTTTGTTTCTTATTCTTTCTCTTTGTTTCCCTCTATAATTTATTTTTTGTGTCTATTTTGGGTTCTTTGTTACAATGGAACAATTTTACATATATTAGTTCCATAAAAACAGGCAAGAACAATTACCAGGTCTCAAAAAAGCCAAAAAATTGCCTGAAGTGCCAAGACAAGAGAGGCCTGCATTCTTGTATCAATGGTTTTATCTGGAAAAAGCATAAACCTTTGGGTTCCATAATTAGAAATCTAATTGTGTTCAAAAACATGATTTTTTTTTTAATGGAGATCAAGGTAATCTCTAATGGCAAATAAAAAACACAAGAGCATCGCCTCCCCGTCGGGGAATCGAACCCCGGTCTCCCGCGTGACAGGCGGGGATACTCACCACTATACTAACGAGGAGCTGGCCCTGCTTCTTTGTTATCATAGGTCTTTAGAACTTCAAGCATGTTTGTTTCTTGCAACAGTGGTTTGTGACATTTAGATTGATTTCATAGTAGGTATGAGGGGTGAGCCGAAATAGCTCAGTTGGGAGAGCGTTAGACTGAAGATCTAAAGGTCCCTGGTTCAATCCCGGGTTTCGACAAAGCTGTTTGGACTGTGTAAATGCAATTTTTGGTTTGTTAACAAAGACCTATGCTTTATCTGGAAACTGACCTCCCCCTCACAGGCAAGAACAATTACCAGGTCTCAAAAAGGCCAACAAATGGCCTGAAGTGCCAAGACAAGAGCGGCCTGCATTCTTGTATCAATGGTTTTATCTGGAAAAAGCATAAACCTCAAAGGAGAAACTGATTGATCAGTTGCAACACTTCTGTGAGATAAACGTCCATTATAAAAGAAAGGATTCAAACCTCATACAGAGGCCTCTTTCCCCCTCAACTGCTCGGGGGGTTCTACTCTCACATTGTTCCTGCATTCAGCTTTTCTACTTCTACCAGGGTCTGGCCTCCCTCACTGGAGTTTGTTTCTTATTCTTTCTCTTTGTTTCCCTCTATAATTTATTTTTTGTGTCTATTTTGGGTTCTTTTGTTACAATGGAACAATTTTACATATATTAGTTCCATAAAAACAGGCAAGAACAATTACCAGGTCTCAAAAAAGCCAACAAAACGCCTGAAGTGCCAAGACAAGAGAGGCCTGCATTCTTGTATCAATGGTTTTATCTGGAAAAAGCATAAACCTTTGGGTTCCATAAACAGAAATCTAATTGTGTTCAAAAACATGATTTTTTTTTTTAATGGAGATCAAGGTAATCTCTAATGGCAAATAAAAAACACAAAAGCATCGCCTCCCCGTCGGGGAATCGAACCCCGGTCTCCCGCGTGACAGGCGGGGATACTCACCACTATACTAACGAGGAGCTGGCCCTGCTTCTTTGTTATCATAGGTCTTTAGAACTTCAAGCATGTTTGTTTCTTGCAACAGTGGTTTGTGACATTTAGATTGATTTCATAGTAGGTATGAGGGGTGAGCCGAAATAGCTCAGTTGGGAGAGCGTTAGACTGAAGATCTAAAGGTCCCTGGTTCAATCCCGGGTTTCGACAAAGCTGTTTGGACTGTGTAAATGCAATTTTTGGTTTGTTAACAAAGACCTATGCTTTATCTGGAAACTGACCTCCCCCTCACAGGCAAGAACAATTACCAGGTCTCAAAAAGGCCAACAAATGGCCTGAAGTGCCAAGACAAGAGCGGCCTGCATTCTTGTATCAATGGTTTTATCTGGAAAAAGCATAAACCTCAAAGGAGAAACTGATTGATCAGTTGCAACACTTCTGTGAGATAAACGTCCATTATAAAAGAAAGGATTCAAACCTCATACAGAGGCCTCTTTCCCCCTCAACTGCTCGGGGGGTTCTACTCTCACATTGTTCCTGCATTCAGCTTTTCTACTTCTACCAGGGTCTGGCCTCCCTCACTGGAGTTTGTTTCTTATTCTTTCTCTTTGTTTCCCTCTATAATTTATTTTTTGTGTCTATTTTGGGTTCTTTTGTTACAATGGAACAATTTTACATATATTAGTTCCATAAAAACAGGCAAGAACAATTACCAGGTCTCAAAAAAGCCAACAAAAACGCCTGAAGTGCCAAGACAAGAGAGGCCTGCATTCTTGTATCAATGGTTTTATCTGGAAAAAGCATAAACCTTTGGGTTCCATAAACAGAAATCTAATTGTGTTCAAAAACATGATTTTTTTTTTTAATGGAGATCAAGGTAATCTCTAATGGCAAATAAAAAACACAAAAGCATCGCCTCCCCGTCGGGGAATCGAACCCCGGTCTCCCGCGTGACAGGCGGGGATACTCACCACTATACTAACGAGGAGCTGGCCCTGCTTCTTTGTTATCATAGGTCTTTAGAACTTCAAGCATGTTTGTTTCTTGCAACAGTGGTTTGTGACATTTAGATTGATTTCATAGTAGGTATGAGGGGTGAGCCGAAATAGCTCAGTTGGGAGAGCGTTAGACTGAAGATCTAAAGGTCCCTGGTTCAATCCCGGGTTTCGGCAAAGCTGTTTGGACTGTGTAAATGCAATTTTTGGTTTGTTAACAAAGACCTATGCTTTATCTGGAAACTGACCTCCCCCTCACAGGCAAGAACAATTACCAGGTCTCAAAAAGGCCAACAAATGGCCTGAAGTGCCAAGACAAGAGCGGCCTGCATTCTTGTATCAATGGTTTTATCTGGAAAAAGCATAAACCTCAAAGGAGAAACTGATTGATCAGTTGCAACACTTCTGTGAGATAAACGTCCATTATAAAAGAAAGGATTCAAACCTCATACAGAGCCTCTTTCCCCCTCAACTGCTCGGGGGGTTCTACTCTCACATTGTTCCTGCATTCAGCTTTTCTACTTCTACCAGGGTCTGGCCTCCCTCACTGGAGTTTGTTTCTTATTCTTTCTCTTTGTTTCCCTCTATAATTTATTTTTTGTGTCTATTTTGGGTTCTTTTGTTACAATGGAACAATTTTACATATATTAGTTCCATAAAAACAGGCAAGAACAATTACCAGGTCTCAAAAAAGCCAACAAAAACGCCTGAAGTGCCAAGACAAGAGAGGCCTGCATTCTTGTATCAATGGTTTTATCTGGAAAAAGCATAAACCTTTGGGTTCCATAAACAGAAATCTAATTGTGTTCAAAACATGATTTTTTTTTTTAATGGAGATCAAGGTAATCTCTAATGGCAAATAAAAAACACAAAAGCATCGCCTCCCCGTCGGGGAATCGAACCCCGGTCTCCCGCGTGACAGGCGGGGATACTCACCACTATACTAACGAGGAGCTGGCCCTGCTTCTTTGTTATCATAGGTCTTTAGAACTTCAAGCATGTTTGTTTCTTGCAACAGTGGTTTGTGACATTTAGATTGATTTCATAGTAGGTATGAGGTATGAGCCGAAATAGCTCAGTTGGGAGAGCGTTAGACTGAAGATCTAAAGGTCCCTGGTTCAATCCCGGGTTTCGGCAAAGCTGTTTGGACTGTGTAAATGTAATTTTTGGTTTGTTAACAAAGACCTATGCTTTATCTGGAAACTGACCTCCCCCTCACATGCAAGAACAATTACCAGGTCTCAAAAAGGCCAACAAATGGCCTGAAGTGCCAAGACAAGAGCGGCCTGCATTCTTGTATCAATGGTTTTATCTGGAAAAAGCATAAACCTCAAAGGAGAAACTGATTGATCAGTTGCAACACTTCTGTGAGATAAACGTCCATTATAAAAGAAAGGATTCAAACCTCATACAGAGGCCTCTTTCCCCCTCAACTGCTCGGGGGGTTCTACTCTCACATTGTTCCTGCATTCAGCTTTTCTACTTCTACCAGGGTCTGGCCTCCCTCACTGGAGTTTGTTTCTTATTCTTTCTCTTTGTTTCCCTCTATAATTTATTTTTTGTGTCTATTTTGGGTTCTTTTGTTACAATGGAACAATTTTACATATATTAGTTCCATAAAAACAGGCAAGAACAATTACCAGGTCTCAAAAAAGCCAACAAAAACGCCTGAAGTGCCAAGACAAGAGAGGCCTGCATTCTTGTATCAATGGTTTTATCTGGAAAAAGCATAAACCTTTGGGTTCCATAAACAGAAATCTAATTGTGTTCAAAAACATGATTTTTTTTTTTTAATGGAGATCAAGGTAATCTCTAATGGCAAATAAAAAACACAAAAGCATCGCCTCCCCGTCGGGGAATCGAACCCCGGTCTCCCGCGTGACAGGCGGGGATACTCACCACTATACTAACGAGGAGCTGGCCCTGCTTCTTTGTTATCATAGGTCTTTAGAACTTCAAGCATGTTTGTTTCTTGCAACAGTGGTTTGTGACATTTAGATTGATTTCATAGTAGGTATGAGGTATGAGCCGAAATAGCTCAGTTGGGAGAGCGTTAGACTGAAGATCTAAAGGTCCCTGGTTCAATCCCGGGTTTCGGCAAAGCTGTTTGGACTGTGTAAATGCAATTTTTGGTTTGTTAACAAAGACCTATGCTTTATCTGGAAACTGACCTCCCCCTCACAGGCAAGAACAATTACCAGGTCTCAAAAAGGCCAACAAATGGCCTGAAGTGCCAAGACAAGAGAGGCCTGCATTCTTGTATCAATGGTTTTATCTGGAAAAAGCATAAACCTCAAAGGAGAAACTGATTGATCAGTTGCAACACTTCTGTGAGATAAACGTCCATTATAAAAGAAAGGATTCAAACCTCATACAGAGGCCTCTTTCCCCCTCAACTGCTCGGGGGGTTCTACTCTCACATTGTTCCTGCATTCAGCTTTTCTACTTCTACCAGGGTCTGGCCTCCCTCACTGGAGTTTGTTTCTTATTCTTTCTCTTTGTTTCCCTCTATACTTTATTTTTTGTGTCTATTTTGGGTTCTTTTGTTACAATGGAACAATTTTACATATATTAGTTCCATAAAAACAGGCAAGAACAATTACCAGGTCTCAAAAAGCCAACAAAAACGCCTGAAGTGCCAAGACAAGAGAGGCCTGCATTCTTGTATCAATGGTTTTATCTGGAAAAAGCATAAACCTTTGGGTTCCATAAACAGAAATCTAATTGTGTTCAAAAACATGATTTTTTTTTTTAATGGAGATCAAGGTAATCTCTAATGGCAAATAAAAAACACAAAAGCATCGCCTCCCTGTCGGGGAATCGAACCCCGGTCTCCCGCGTGACAGGCAGGGATACTCACCACTATACTAACGAGGAGCTGGCCCTGCTTCTTTGTTATCATAGGTCTTTAGAACTTCAAGCATGTTTGTTTCTTGCAACAGTGGTTTGTGACATTTAGATTGATTTCATAGTAGGTATGAGGTATGAGCCGAAATAGCTCAGTTGGGAGAGCGTTAGACTGAAGATCTAAAGGTCCCTGGTTAAATCCAGGGTTTCGGCAAAGCTGTTTGGACTGTGTAAATGCAATTTTTGGTTTGTTAACAAAGACCTATGCTTTATCTGGAAACTGACCTCCCCCTCACAGGCAAGAACAATTACCAGGTCTCAAAAAAGCCAACAAATGGCCTGAAGTGCCAAGACAAGAGAGGCCTGCATTCTTGTATCATGGGTTTTATCTGGAAAAAGCATAAACCTCAAAGGAGAAAACTGATTGATCAGTTGCAACACTTCTGTGAGATAAACGTCCATTATAAAGAAAGGATTCAAACCTCATTCAGAGGCCTCTTTCCCCCTCAACTGCTCGGGGGGTTCTACTCTCACATTGTTCCTGCATTCAGCTTTTCTACTTCTACCAGGGTCTGGCCTCCCTCACTGGAGTTTGTTTCTTATTCTTTCTCTTTGTTTCCCTCTATAATTTATTTTTTGTGTCTATTTTGGGTTCTTTTGTTATAATGGAACCATTTTACATATATTAGTTCCATAAAAAGAATTCTTATTGTGTTTATGAACTAGAACCTGTTCAATCATTTAAAATCTATTGTGCCATGACTGTTAATGTCCATCTAACATCGGATAAGTTCAAAAAACAAGTTCAAACCTCATTCAGAGGGCTCCATCCGGGTACTACTCTCACATTGTTCATTCATTTGTCTTTTCTTATTGTTCCAGGCTCTGTCCTTCCTCACTGGAGTTTGATTCTTATTGTTTCTCTTTGTTTCCCTCTAGAATGTCTGTTTCTTGCAACAGTGGTTTGTGACATTTAGATTGATTTCATAGTCAATTGAGATGTGAACTAAAGTCAATTGTGCCTTACTAAATTATATTTCTTCACTGAATTTATTAAGCCAAATCCTCATTTAATAAGCAATCCACTTATTTAGCACACAATATCAGATAATATCTTCTGTTTAGGCATGAGCAAAAACCCAACTGTGGAAGGCACGCCCTTGTACATGAATAAACACCTAGTGCCAAGTGAAAGGGCTACAAGGTATGAGCCGAAATAGCTCAGTTGGGAGAGCGTTAGACTGAAGATCTAAAGGTCCCGGGTTTCGGCAAAGCTCTTTGGACTGTGTACATGCAATTTTGGTTTGTTAAAGACCTACGCTTTATCTGGAAATTGACCTCCTCCTCACAGGCAAGAACAATTACCAGGTCTCAAAAAAGCCAAAAAATGGCCTGAAGTGCCAAGACAAGAGAGGCCTGCATTCTTGTATCAATGGTTTTATCTGGAAAAAGCATAAACCTTTGGGTTCCATAAACAGAAATCTAATTGTGTTCAAAAACATGATTTTTTTTTTAATGGAGATCAAGGTAATCTCTAATGGCAAATAAAAAACACAAGAGCATCGCCTCCCCGTCGGGGAATCGAACCCCGGTCTCCCGCGTGACAGGCGGGGATACTCACCACTATACTAACGAGGAGCTGGCCCTGCTTCTTTGTTATCATAGGTCTTTAGAACTTCAAGCATGTTTGTTTCTTGCAACAGTGGTTTGTGACATTTAGATTGATTTCATAGTAGGTATGAGGTATGAGCCGAAATAGCTCAGTTGGGAGAGCGTTAGACTGAAGATCTAAAGGTCCCTGGTGAAATCCAGGGTTTCGGCAAAGCTGTTTGGACTGTGTAAATGCAATTTTTGGTTTGTTAACAAAGACCTATGCTTTATCTGGAAACTGACCTCCCCCTCACAGGCAAGAACAATTACCAGGTCTCAAAAAAGCCAACAAATGGCCTGAAGTGCCAAGACAAGAGAGGCCTGCATTCTTGTATCATGGGTTTTATCTGGAAAAAGCATAACCTCAAAGGAGAAACTGATTGATCAGTTGCAACACTTCTGTGAGATAAACGTCCATTATAAAAGAAAGGATTCAAACCTCATTCAGAGGCCTCTTTCCCCCTCAACTGCTCGGGGGGTTCTACTCTCACATTGTTCCTGCATTCAGCTTTTCTACTTCTACCAGGGTCTGGCCTCCCTCACTGGAGTTTGTTTCTTATTCTTTCTCTTTGTTTCCCTCTATAATTTATTTTTTGTGTCTATTTTGGGTTCTTTTGTTATAATGGAACCATTTTACATATATTAGTTCCATAAAAAGAATTCTTATTGTGTTTATGAACTAGAACCTGTTCAATCATTTAAAATCTATTGTGCCATGACTGTTAATGTCCATCTAACATCGGATAAGTTCAAAAAACAAGTTCAAACCTCATTCAGAGGGCTCCATCCGGGTACTACTCTCACATTGTTCATTCATTTGTCTTTTCTTATTGTTCCAGGCTCTGTCCTTCCTCACTGGAGTTTGATTCTTATTGTTTCTCTTTGTTTCCCTCTAGAATGTCTGTTTCTTGCAACAGTGGTTTGTGACATTTAGATTGATTTCATAGTCAATTGAGATGTGAACTAAAGTCAATTGTGCCTTACTAAATTATATTTCTTCACTGAATTTATTAAGCCAAATCCTCATTTAATAAGCAATCCACTTATTTAGCACACAATATCAGATAATATCTTCTGTTTAGGCATGAGCAAAAAACCCAACTGTGGAAGGCACGCCCTTGTACATGAATAAACACCTAGTGCCAAGTGAAAGGGCTACAAGGTATGAGCCGAAATAGCTCAGTTGGGAGAGCGTTAGACTGAAGATCTAAAGGTCCCGGGTTTCGGCAAAGCTCTTTGGACTGTGTACATGCAATTTTTGGTTTGTTAAAGACCTACGCTTTATCTGGAAATTGACCTCCTCCTCACAGGCAAGAACAATTACCAGGTCTCAAAAAGGCCAACAAATGGCCTGAAGTGCCAAGACAAGAGAGGCCTGCATTCTTGTATCAATGGTTTTATCTGGAAAAAGCATAAACCTTTGGGTTCCATAAACAGAAATCTAATTGTGTTCAAAAACATGATTTTTTTTTTAATGGAGATCAAGGTAATCTCTAATGGCAAATAAAAAACACAAGAGCATCGCCTCCCCGTCGGGGAATCGAACCCCGGTCTCCCGCGTGACAGGCGGGGATACTCACCACTATACTAACGAGGAGCTGGCCCTGCTTCTTTGTTATCATAGGTCTTTAGAACTTCAAGCATGTTTGTTTCTTGCAACAGTGGTTTGTGACATTTAGATTGATTTCATAGTAGGTATGAGGTATGAGCCGAAATAGCTCAGTTGGGAGAGCGTTAGACAGAAGCTGTTTGGACTGTGTAAATGCATTTTTTGGTTTGTTAACAAAGACCTATGCTTTATCTGGAAACTGACCTCCCCCTCACAGACAGGTTCTTTTGTTACAATGGAACAATTTTACATATATTAGTTCCATAAAAACAGGCAAGAACAATTACCAGGTCTCAAAAAAGCCAACAAAAACGCCTGAAGTGCCAAGACAAGAGAGGCCTGCATTCTTGTATCAATGGTTTTATCTGGAAAAAGCATAAACCTTTGGGTTCCATAAACAGAAATCTAATTGTGTTCAAAAACATGATTTTTTTTTTTTAATGGAGATCAAGGTAATCTCTAATGGCAAATAAAAAACACAAAAGCATCGCCTCCCCGTCGGGGAATCGAACCCCGGTCTCCCGCGTGACAGGCGGGGATACTCACCACTATACTAACGAGGAGCTGGCCCTGCTTCTTTGTTATCATAGGTCTTTAGAACTTCAAGCATGTTTGTTTCTTGCAACAGTGGTTTGTGACATTTAGATTGATTTCATAGTAGGTATGAGGTATGAGCCGAAATAGCTCAGTTGGGAGAGCGTTAGACTGAAGATCTAAAGGTCCCTGGTTCAATCCCGGGTTTCGGCAAAGCTGTTTGGACTGTGTAAATGCAATTTTTGGTTTGTTAACAAAGACCTATGCTTTATCTGGAAACTGACCTCCCCCTCACAGGCAAGAACAATTACCAGGTCTCAAAAAGGCCAACAAATGGCCTGAAGTGCCAAGACAAGAGAGGCCTGCATTCTTGTATCAATGGTTTTATCTGGAAAAAGCATAAACCTCAAAGGAGAAACTGATTGATCAGTTGCAACACTTCTGTGAGATAAACGTCCATTATAAAAGAAAGGATTCAAACCTCATACAGAGGCCTCTTTCCCCCTCAACTGCTCGGGGGGTTCTACTCTCACATTGTTCCTGCATTCAGCTTTTCTACTTCTACCAGGGTCTGGCCTCCCTCACTGGAGTTTGTTTCTTATTCTTTCTCTTTGTTTCCCTCTATAATTTTTTTTTGTGTCTATTTTGGGTTCTTTTTGTTACAATGGAACAATTTTACATATATTAGTTCCATAAAAACAGGCAAGAACAATTACCAGGTCTCAAAAAAGCCAACAAAAACGCCTGAAGTGCCAAGACAAGAGAGGCCTGCATTCTTGTATCAATGGTTTTATCTGGAAAAAGCATAAACCTTTGGGTTCCATAAACAGAAATCTAATTGTGTTCAAAAACATGATTTTTTTTTTTAATGGAGATCAAGGTAATCTCTAATGGCAAATAAAAAACACAAAAGCATCGCCTCCCTGTCGGGGAATCGAACCCCGGTCTCCCGCGTGACAGGCAGGGATACTCACCACTATACTAACGAGGAGCTGGCCCTGCTTCTTTGTTATCATAGGTCTTTAGAACTTCAAGCATGTTTGTTTCTTGCAACAGTGGTTTGTGACATTTAGATTGATTTCATAGTAGGTATGAGGTATGAGCCGAAATAGCTCAGTTGGGAGAGCGTTAGACTGAAGATCTAAAGGTCCCTGGTTAAATCCAGGGTTTCGGCAAAGCTGTTTGGACTGTGTAAATGCAATTTTTGGTTTGTTAACAAAGACCTATGCTTTATCTGGAAACTGACCTCCCCCTCACAGGCAAGAACAATTACCAGGTCTCAAAAAAGCCAACAAATGGCCTGAAGTGCCAAGACAAGAGAGGCCTGCATTCTTGTATCATGGGTTTTATCTGGAAAAAGCATAAACCTCAAAGGAGAAACTGATTGATCAGTTGCAACACTTCTGTGAGATAAACGTCCATTATAAAAGAAAGGATTCAAACCTCATTCAGAGGCCTCTTTCCCCCTCAACTGCTCGGGGGGTTCTACTCTCACATTGTTCCTGCATTCAGCTTTTCTACTTCTACCAGGGTCTGGCCTCCCTCACTGGAGTTTGTTTCTTATTCTTTCTCTTTGTTTCCCTCTATAATTTATTTTTTTGTGTCTATTTTGGGTTCTTTTGTTATAATGGAACCATTTTACATATATTAGTTCCATAAAAAGAATTCTTATTGTGTTTATGAACTAGAACCTGTTCAATCATTTAAAATCTATTGTGCCATGACTGTTAATGTCCATCTAACATCGGATAAGTTCAAAAAACAAGTTCAAACCTCATTCAGAGGGCTCCGTCCGGGTACTACTCTCACATTGTTCATTCATTTGTCTTTTCTTATTGTTCCAGGCTCTGTCCTTCCTCACTGGAGTTTGATTCTTATTGTTTCTCTTTGTTTCCCTCTAGAATGTCTGTTTCTTGCAACAGTGGTTTGTGACATTTAGATTGATTTCATAGTCAATTGAGATGTGAACTAAAGTCAATTGTGCCTTACTAAATTATATTTCTTCACTGAATTTATTAAGCCAAATCCTCATTTAATAAGCAATCCACTTATTTAGCACACAATATCAGATAATATCTTCTGTTTAGGCATGAGCAAAAACCCAACTGTGGAAGGCACGCCCTTGTACATGAATAAACACCTAGTGCCAAGTGAAAGGGCTACAAGGTATGAGCCGAAATAGCTCAGTTGGGAGAGCGTTAGACTGAAGATCTAAAGGTCCCGGGTTTCGGCAAAGCTCTTTGGACTGTGTACATGCAATTTTTGGTTTGTTAAAGACCTACGCTTTATCTGGAAATTGACCTCCTCCTCACAGGCAAGAACAATTACCAGGTCTCAAAAAAGCCAAAAAATGGCCTGAAGTGCCAAGACAAGAGAGGCCTGCATTCTTGTATCAATGGTTTTATCTGGAAAAAGCATAAACCTTTGGGTTCCATAAACAGAAATCTAATTGTGTTCAAAAACATGATTTTTTTTTTAATGGAGATCAAGGTAATCTCTAATGGCAAATAAAAAACACAAGAGCATCGCCTCCCCGTCGGGGAATCGAACCCCGGTCTCCCGCGTGACAGGCGGGGATACTCACCACTATACTAACGAGGAGCTGGCCCTGCTTCTTTGTTATCATAGGTCTTTAGAACTTCAAGCATGTTTGTTTCTTGCAACAGTGGTTTGTGACATTTAGATTGATTTCATAGTAGGTATGAGGTATGAGCCGAAATAGCTCAGTTGGGAGAGCGTTAGACTGAAGATCTAAAGGTCCCTGGTTAAATCCAGGGTTTCGGCAAAGCTGTTTGGACTGTGTAAATGCAATTTTTGGTTTGTTAACAAAGACCTATGCTTTATCTGGAAACTGACCTCCCCCTCACAGGCAAGAACAATTACCAGGTCTCAAAAAAGCCAACAAATGGCCTGAAGTGCCAAGACAAGAGAGGCCTGCATTCTTGTATCATGGGTTTTATCTGGAAAAAGCATAAACCTCAAAGGAGAAACTGATTGATCAGTTGCAACACTTCTGTGAGATAAACGTCCATTATAAAAGAAAGGATTCAAACCTCATTCAGAGGCCTCTTTCCCCCTCAACTGCTCGGGGGGGTTCTACTCTCACATTGTTCCTGCATTCAGCTTTTCTACTTCTACCAGGGTCTGGCCTCCCTCACTGGAGTTTGTTTCTTATTCTTTCTCTTTGTTTCCCTCTATAATTTATTTTTTGTGTCTATTTTGGGTTTCTTTTGTTATAATGGAACCATTTTACATATATTAGTTCCATAAAAAGAATTCTTATTGTGTTTATGAACTAGAACCTGTTCAATCATTTAAAATCTATTGTGCCATGACTGTTAATGTCCATCTAACATCGGATAAGTTCAAAAAACAAGTTCAAACCTCATTCAGAGGGCTCCATCCGGGTACTACTCTCACATTGTTCATTCATTTGTCTTTTCTTATTGTTCCAGGCTCTGTCCTTCCTCACTGGAGTTTGATTCTTATTGTTTCTCTTTGTTTCCCTCTAGAATGTCTGTTTCTTGCAACAGTGGTTTGTGACATTTAGATTGATTTCATAGTCAATTGAGATGTGAACTAAAGTCAATTGTGCCTTACTAAATTATATTTCTTCACTGAATTTATTAAGCCAAATCCTCATTTAATAAGCAATCCACTTATTTAGCACACAATATCAGATAATATCTTCTGTTTAGGCATGAGCAAAAACCCAACTGTGGAAGGCACGCCTTGTACATGAATACACACCTAGTGCCAAGTGAAAGGGCTACAAGGTATGAGCCGAAATAGCTCAGTTGGGAGAGCGTTAGACTGAAGATCTAAAGGGTCCCGGGTTTCGGCAAAGCTCTTTGGACTGTGTACATGCAATTTTTGGTTTGTTAAAGACCTACGCTTTATCTGGAAATTGACCTCCTCCTCACAGGCAAGAACAATTACCAGGTCTCAAAAAAGCCAAAAAATGGCCTGAAGTGCCAAGACAAGAGAGGCCTGCATTCTTGTATCAATGGTTTTATCTGGAAAAAGCATAAACCTTTGGGTTCCATAAACAGAAATCTAATTGTGTTCAAAAACATGATTTTTTTTTTAATGGAGATCAAGGTAATCTCTAATGGCAAATAAAAAACACAAGAGCATCGCCTCCCCGTCGGGGAATCGAACCCCGGTCTCCCGCGTGACAGGCGGGGATACTCACCACTATACTAACGAGGAGCTGGCCCTGCTTCTTTGTTATCATAGGTCTTTAGAACTTCAAGCATGTTTGTTTCTTGCAACAGTGGTTTGTGACATTTAGATTGATTTCATAGTAGGTATGAGGTATGAGCCGAAATAGCTCAGTTGGGAGAGCGTTAGACAGAAGCTGTTTGGACTGTGTAAATGCATTTTTTGGTTTGTTAACAAAGACCTATGCTTTATCTGGAAACTGACCTCCCCCTCACGACAGGTTCTTTTGTTACAATGGAACAATTTTACATATATTAGTTCCATAAAAACAGGCAAGAACAATTACCAGGTCTCAAAAAGCCAACAAAAACGCCTGAAGTGCCAGACAAGAGAGGGCCTGCATTCTTGTATCAATGGTTTTATCTGGAAAAAGCATAAACCTTTGGGTTCCATAAACAGAAATCTAATTGTGTTCAAAAACATGATTTTTTTTTTTATGGAGATCAAGGTAATCTCTAATGGCAATAAAAACACAAAAGCATCGCCTCCCCGTCGGGGAATCGAACCCCGGTCTCCCGCGTGACAGGCGGGGATACTCACCACTATACTAACGAGGAGCTGGCCCTGCTTCTTTGTTATCATAGGTCTTTAGAACTTCAAGCATGTTTGTTTCTTGCAACAGTGGTTTGTGACATTTAGATTGATTTCATAGTAGGTATGACGTATGAGCCGAAATAGCTCAGTTGGGAGAGCGTTAGACTGAAGATCTAAAGGTCCCTGGTTCAATCCCGGGTTTCGGCAAAGCTGTTTGGACTGTGTAAATGTAATTTTTGGTTTGTTAACAAAGACCTATGCTTTTATCTGGAAACTGACCTCCCCCTCACAGGCAAGAACAATTACCAGGTCTCAAAAAGGCCAACAAATGGCCTGAAGTGCCAACACAAGAGCGGCCTGCATTCTTGTATCAATGGTTTTATCTGGAAAAAGCATAAACCTCAAAGGAGAAAACTGATTGATCAGTTTGCAACACTTCTGTGAGATAAACGTCCATTATAAAAGAAAGAATTAAAACCTCATACAGAGGCCTCTTTCCCCCTCAACTGCTCGGGGGGTTCTACTCTCACATTGTTCCTGCATTCAGCTTTTCTACTTCTACCAGGGTCTGGCCTCCCTCACTGGAGTTTGTTTCTTATTCTTTCTCTTTGTTTCCCTCTATAATTTATTTTTTTGTGTCTATTTTGGGTTCTTTTGTTACAATGGAACAATTTTACATATATTAGTTCCATAAAAACAGGCAAGAACAATTACCAGGTCTCAAAAAAGCCAACAAAAACGCCTGAAGTGCCAAGACAAGAGAGGCCTGCATTCTTGTATCAATGGTTTTATCTGGAAAAAGCATAAACCTTTGGGTTCCATAAACATGAAATCTAATTGTGTTCAAAAACATGATTTTTTTTTTTAATGGAGATTAAGGTAATCTCTAATGGCAAATAAAAAACACAAAAGCATCGCCTCCCCGTCGGGGAATCGAACCCCGGTCTCCCGCGTGACAGGCGGGGATACTCACCACTATACTAACGAGGAGCTGGCCCTGCTTCTTTGTTATCATAGGTCTTTAGAACTTCAAGCATGTTTGTTTCTTGCAACAGTGGTTTGTGACATTTAGATTGATTTCATAGTAGGTATGAGGGGTGAGCCGAAATAGCTCAGTTGGGAGAGCGTTTAGACTGAAGATCTAAAGGTCCCTGGTTCAATCCCGGGTTTCGGCAAAGCTGTTTGGACTGTGTAAATGCAATTTTTGGTTTGTTAACAAAGACCTATGCTTTATCTGGAAACTGACCTCCCCCTCACAGGCAAGAACAATTACCAGGTCTCAAAAAGGCCAACAAATGGCCTGAAGTGCCAAGACAAGAGCGGCCTGCATTCTTGTATCAATGGTTTTTATCTGGAAAAAGCATAAACCTCAAAGGAGAAACTGATTGATCAGTTGCAACACTTCTGTGAGATAAACGTCCATTATAAAAGAAAGGATTCAACCTCATACAGAGGCCTCTTTCCCCCTCAACTGCTCGGGGGGTTCTACTCTCACATTGTTCCTGCATTCAGCTTTTCTACTTCTACCAGGGTCTGGCCTCCCTCACTGGAGTTTGTTTCTTATTCTTTCTCTTTGTTTCCCTCTATAATTTATTTTTTGTGTCTATTTTGGGTTCTTTGTTACAATGGAACAATTTTACATATATTAGTTCCATAAAAACAGGCAAGAACAATTACCAGGTCTCAAAAAAGCCAACAAAAACGCCTGAAGTGCCAAGACAAGAGAGGCCTGCATTCTTGTATCAATGGTTTTATCTGGAAAAAGCATAAACCTTTGGGTTCCATAAACAGAAATCTAATTGTGTTCAAAAACATGATTTTTTTTTTTAATGGAGATCAAGGTAATCTCTAATGGCAAATAAAAAACACAAAAGCATCGCCTCCCCGTCGGGGAATCGAACCCCGGTCTCCCGCGTGACAGGCGGGGATACTCACCACTATACTAACGAGGAGCTGGCCCTGCTTCTTTGTTATCATAGGTCTTTAGAAATTCAAGCATGTTTGTTTCTTGCAAAAGTGGTTTGTGACATTTAGATTGATTTCATAGTAGGTATGAGGTATGAGCCGAAATAGCTCAGTTGGGAGAGCGTTAGACTGAAGATCTAAAGGTCCCTGGTTCAATCCCGGGTTTCGGCAAAGCTGTTTGGACTGTGTAAATGCAATTTTTGGTTTGTTAACAAAGACCTATGCTTTATCTGGAAACTGACCTCCCCCTCACAGGCTAAGAACAATTACCAGGTCTCAAAAGGCCAACAAATGGCCTGAAGTGCCAAGACAAGAGAGGCCTGCATTCTTGTATCAATGGTTTTATCTGGAAAAAGCATAAAACCTCAAAGGAGAAACTGATTGATCAGTTGCAACACTTCTGTGAGATAAACGTCCATTATAAAAGAAAGGATTCAAACCTCATACAGAGGCCTCTTTCCCCCTCAACTGCTCGGGGGGGTTCTACTCTCACATGTTCCTGCATTCAGCTTTTCTACTTCTACCAGGGTCTGGCCTCCCTCACTGGAGTTTGTTTCTTATTCTTTCTCTTTGTTTCCCTCTATAATTTATTTTTTGTGTCTATTTTGGGTTCTTTTGTTACAATGGAACAATTTTACATATATTAGTTCCATAAAAACAGGCCAAGAACAATTACCAGGTCTCAAAAAAGCCAACAAAAACGCCTGAAGTGCCAAGACAAGAGAGGCCTGCATTCTTGTATCAATGGTTTTATCTGGAAAAAGCAATAAACCTTTGGGTTCCATAAACAGAAATCTAATTGTGTTCAAAAACATGATTTTTTTTTTTAATGGAGATCAAGGTAATCTCTAATGGCAAATAAAAACACAAAAGCATCGCCTCCCTGTCGGGGAATCGAACCCCGGTCTCCCGCGTGGACAGGGCAGGGATACTCACCACTATACTAACGAGGAGCTGGCCCTGCTTCTTTGTTATCATAGGTCTTTAGAACTTCAAGCATGTTTGTTTCTTGCAACAGTGGTTTGTGACATTTAGATTGATTTCATAGTAGGTATGAGGTATGAGCCGAAATAGCTCAGTTGGGAGAGCGTTTAGACTGAAGATCTAAAGGTCCCTGGTTAAATCCAGGGTTTCGGCAAAGCTGTTTGGACTGTGTAAATGCAATTTTTGGTTTGTTAACAAAGACCTATGCTTTATCTGGAAACTGACCTCCCCCCTCACAGGCAAGAACAATTACCAGGTCTCAAAAAAGCCAACAAATGGCCTGAAGTGCCAAGACAAGAGAGGCCTGCATTCTTGTATCATGGGTTTATCTGGAAAAAGCAATAAACCTCAAAGGAGAAACTGATTGATCAGTTGCAACACTTCTGTGAGATAAACGTCCATTATAAAGAAAGGATTCAAACCTCATTCAGAGGCCTCTTTCCCCCTCAACTGCTCGGGGGGTTCTACTCTCCACATTGTTCCTGCATTCAGCTTTTCTACTTTCTACCAGGGTCTGGCCTCCCTCACTGAGTTTGTTTCTTATTCTTTCTCTTTGTTTCCCTCTATAATTTATTTTTTTGTGTCTATTTTGGGTTCTTTTGTTACAATGGAACAATTTTACATATATTAGTTCCATAAAAACAGGCAAGAACAATTACCAGGTCTCAAAAAAGCCAACAAAAACGCCTGAAGTGCCAAGACAAGAGAGGCCTGCATTCTTGTATCAATGGTTTTATCTGGAAAAAGCATAAACCTTTGGGTTCCATAAACAGAAATCTAATTGTGTTCAAAAACATGATTTTTTTTTTTTAATGGAGATCAAGGTAATCTCTAATGGCAAATAAAAAACACAAAAGCATCGCCTCCCCGTCGGGGAATCGAACCCCGGTCTCCCGCGTGACAGGCGGGGATACTCACCACTATACTAACGAGGAGCTGGCCCTGCTTCTTTGTTATCATAGGTCTTTAGAACTTCAAGCATGTTTGTTTCTTGCAACAGTGGTTTGTGACATTTAGATTGATTTCATAGTAGGTATGAGGTATGAGCCGAATAGCTCAGTTGGGAGAGCGTTAGACTGAAGATCTAAAGGTCCCTGGTTCAATCCCGGGTTTCGGCAAAGCTGTTTGGACTGTGTAAATGCAATTTTTGGTTTGTTAACAAAGACCTATGCTTTATCTGGAAAACTGACCTCCCCCTCACAGGCAAGAAACAATTACCAGGTCTCAAAAAGGCCAACAAATGGCCTGAAGTGCCAAGACAAGAGAGGCCTGCATTCTTGTATCAATGGTTTTATCTGGAAAAAGCATAAACCTCAAAGGAGAAACATCTGATTGATCAGTTGCAACACTTCTGTGAGAATAAACGTCCATTATAAAAGAAAGGATTCAACCTCATACAGAGGCCTCTTTCCCCCTCAACTGCTCGGGGGGTTCTACTCTCACATTGTTCCTGCATTCAGCTTTTTCTACTTCTACCAGGGTCTGGCCTCCCTCACTGGAGTTTGTTTCTTATTCTTTCTCTTTGTTTCCCTCTATAATTTATTTTTTGTGTCTATTTTGGGTTCTTTTGTTACAATGGCACCAATTTTACATATATTAGTTCCATAAAAACAGGCAAGAACAATTACCAGGTCTCAAAAAGCCAACAAAACGCCTGAAGTGCCAAGACAAGAGAGGCCTGCATTCTTGTATCAATGGTTTTATCTGGAAAAAGCATAAACCATTGGGTTCCATAAACATAAATCTAATTGTGTTCAAAAACATGATTTTTTTTTTTTAATGGAGATCAAGGTAATCTTAATGGCAAATAAAAACACAAAAGCATCGCCTCCCTGTCGGGGAATCGAACCCCGGTCTCCCGCGTGACAGGCAGGGATACTCACCACTATACTAACGAGGAGCTGGCCCTGCCTTCTTTGTTATCATAGGTCTTTAGAACTTCAAGCATGTTTGTTTCTTGCAACAGTGGTTTGTGACATTTAGATTGATTTCATAGTAGGTATGAGGTATGAGCCGAAATAGCTCAGTTGGGAGAGCGTTAGACTGAAGATCTAAAGGTCCCTGGTTAAATCCAGGGTTTCGGCAAAGCTGTTTGGACTGTTGTAAATGCAATTTTTGGTTTGTTAACAAAGACCTATGCTTTATCTGGAAACTGACCTCCCCCTCACAGGCAAGAACAATTACCAGGTCTCAAAAAAGCCAACAAATGGCCTGAAGTGCCAAGACAAGAGAGGCCTGCATTCTTTGTATCATGGGTTTTATCTGCGAAAAAGCATAAACCTCAAAGGAGAAAACTGATTGATCAGTTGCAACATTCTGTGAGATAAACGTCCATTATAAAAGAAAGGATTCAAACCTCATTCAGAGGCCTCTTCCCCTCAACTGCTCGGGGGGTTTCTACTCTCACATTGTTCCTGCATTCAGCTTTTTCTACTTCTACCAGGGTCTGCCTCCCTCACTGGAGTTTGTTTCTTATTCTTTCTCTTTGTTTCCCTCTATAATTTATTTTTTGTGTCTATTTTGGGTTCTTTTGTTATAATGGAACCATTTTACATATATTAGTTCCATAAAAAGAATTCTTATTGTGTTTATGAACTAGAACCTGTTCAATCATTTAAAATCTATTGTGCCATGACTGTTAATGTCCATCTAACATCAGATAAGTTCAAAAAACAAGTTCAAACCTCATTCAGAGGGCTCCGTCCGGGTACTACTCTCACATTGTTCATTCATTTGTCTTTTCTTATTGTTCCAGGCTCTGTCCTTCCTCACTGGAGTTTGATTCTTATTGTTTCTCTTTGTTTCCCTCTAGAATGTCTGTTTCTTGCAACAGTGGTTTGTGACATTTAGATTGATTTCATAGTCAATTGAGATGTGAACTAAAGTCAATTGTGCCTTACTAAATTATATTTCTTCACTGAATTTATTAAGCCAAATCCTCATTTAATAAGCAATCCACTTATTTAGCACACAATATCAGATAATCTTCTGTTTAGGCATGAGCAAAAACCCAACTGTGGAAGGCACGCCCTTGTACATGAATAAACACCTAGTGCCAAGTGAAAGGGCTACAAGGTATGAGCCGAAATAGCTCAGTTGGGAGAGCGTTAGACTGAAGATCTAAAGGTCCCTGGTTCAATCCGGGTTTCGGCAAAGCTCTTTGGACTGTGTACATGCAATTTTTGGTTTGTTAAAGACCTACGCTTTATCTGGAAATTGACCTCCTCCTCACAGGCAAGAACAATTACCAGGTCTCAAAAAAGCCAAAAAATGGCCTGAAGTGCCAAGACAAGAGAGGCCTGCATTCTTGTATCAATGGTTTTATCTGGAAAAAGCATAAACCTTTGGGTTCCATAAACAGAAATCTAATTGTGTTCAAAAACATGATTTTTTTTTAATGGAGATCAAGGTAATCTCTAATGGCAAATAAAAACACAAGAGCATCGCCTCCCCGTCGGGGAATCGAACCCCGGTCTCCCGCGTGACAGGCGGGGATACTCACCACTATACTAACGAGGAGCTGGCCCTGCTTCTTTGTTATCATAGGTCTTTAGAACTTCAAGCATGTTTGTTTCTTGCAACAGTGGTTTGTGACATTTAGATTGATTTCATAGTAGGTATGAGGTATGAGCCGAAATAGCTCAGTTGGGAGAGCGTTAGACTGAAGCTGTTTGGACTGTGTAAATGCATTTTTTGGTTTGTTAACAAAGACCTATGCTTTATCTGGAAACTGACCTCCCCCTCACAGACAGGTTCTTTTGTACAATGGAACAATTTTACATATATTAGTTCCATAAAAACAGGCAAGAACAATTACCAGGTCTCAAAAAAGCCAACAAAAACGCCTGAAGTGCCAAGACAAGAGAGGCCTGCATTCTTGTATCAATGGTTTTATCTGGAAAAAGCATAAACCTTTGGGTTCCATAAACAGAAATCTAATTGTGTTCAAAAACATGATTTTTTTTTTTAATGGAGATCAAGGTAATCTCTAATGGCAAATAAAAAACACAAAAGCATCGCCTCCCCGTCGGGGAATCGAACCCCGGTCTCCCGCGTGACAGGCGGGGATACTCACCACTATACTAACGAGGAGCTGGCCCTGCTTCTTTGTTATCATAGGTCTTTAGAACTTCAAGCATGTTTGTTTCTTGCAACAGTGGTTTGTGACATTTAGATT
>NW_021629839.1:0-78729 GCF_900700375.1 Denticeps clupeoides | reverse complement strand
GTACCTTAACAGAGACCCAGACAGTGACATCACCATGTATAATAAACAAACTGCCTGGAACCACGCCCCTTTCCTGCATTGACCTGCCCACTTCATGAGTTTCCTATGACTCTTGACACCAATCAAATTATTCTTCTTACTTTGCTACACAAACTAAGAATACTTTAATCATGCACCTCCAAGTTACCAGCCTCTTGGAAAATGCAATTAGGGTAACTAAGCATTTGCTCTCTAAATATTTTATCAAATTTTTACACAATACTCCATACAAGGTCTTGGTGAGCAGAACAATGATTTGGTCAGTATTATAAGTGGCAGCCGAGAAGCTTGTTGATGTGCTTGCTACGGCTGCACATATACTAAAATTGGATCGATACAGAGAAGATTAGCATGGCCCCTGCGAAAGGATGACACGCAAATCCGTGAAGCGTTCCATATTTTGTTCTTTTTTAATTAGACAAAGAGTCACTTGGTATAGGAAGAGGTTGTACAAAGATTAGCATGGAACTTGTAAAAGGATGACACACAATCAGTGAAGTGCTCCATATTTTCAACTTCTTTTGATTGACAAATAGGAACTAGGGTTCCTTGGGAAAAGGGAGATGCTGTACCAAATTCCAAATGTTCAGTTTTTTTTTTTTTCAAAGCAAACACACAGGGATGAATACAATAAGAAGGTCAGAAACATGTCCAACTGCAACTGGTGTCAATGTATTAATGAAGTTGCTCATGTAGTGGACAATCTCAATCATTTGGTAAGATAAGAAGAACTGAAGCTACTGTACATTTCTTTAGCTGACTCTAGGCCTGACTCTACACAGACAATTGTGTTTGTGGTTTAGTTGTGAACAACATGCTTGTGAGAGGGTAAACGCAGTCTGCCGCTATCAGGAATGATGCAGTCTAGATGCCCACATATGGGGACTTTGTAGGAGTCAGCACTAGCAAATGCAGAGGTACAAACTCAGTCTGGGAAGACCACCATTTTAGAATGAAATTTCCCCTTCCAAAAAAGCATGAACTATAATGAAATGGCAGAAGATTGCTGCCAGTACCTTAACAGAGACCCAGACAGTGACATCACCACGTGGAATAAACACCTTTCTGGAACCACGCCCCTTTCCTGCATTGACCTGCCCACTTTGTGATGTTCCCATGACTCTTGACACCAATCAAATTATTCTTCTTCTTTTCTACACAATCTAACAGTACTTTTATCATGCACCTCCACAAGTTACATACTAAAATTGGATCGATACAGAGAAGATTAGCATGGCCCCTGCGAAAGGATGACACGCAAATCCGTGAAGCGTTCCATATTTTGTCTTTTTTAATTAGACAAAGAGTCACTTGGGACTAGGAAGATGTTGTACCAAGATTAGCATGGAACTTGCAAAAAGATGACACACAAATCAGTGAAGTGCTCCATATTTTCAACTTTTTTTTGATTGACAAATAGGAACTAGGGTTCCTTAGGAAAAGAAGATGCTGTGCCAAATTCCAAATGTTTCGTTTTTTTTTTTTTTCAAAGCAATAACACAAGGATGAACACCATAAGAAGGTCAGAAACATGTCCAACTGCATCTGGTGTCAATGTATTAATGAAGTTGCTATGTAGTGGACAATCTCAATCATTTGGTATGATTAAGAAGAACTGAAGCTGCTGTACATTCTTTAGCTGACTCTAGGCCTGACTCTACGCAGACAATTGTGTTTGTGGTTTAGTTTTGAACAACATGCTAGTGAGAGGGTAAACCAAGTCTGTCGCTATCAGGAATGATGCAGTCTAGATGCCCACATATGGGGATTTTGTAGGAGTCAAAACTAGCAAAATGCAAAGGTACAACCACAGTCTGGGAAGACCACATATTGAGAATGAAATTTCCCCTGCCAAAAAAGCATGAACTATAATGAAATGGCAGAAGATTGCTGCCAGTACCTTAACAGAGACCCAGACAGTGACATCACCACGTGGAATAAACACGCTGCCTGGAACCACGCCCCTTTCCTGCATTGACCTGCCCACTTTGTGATGTTCCTCTGACTCTTGACAACAATCAAATTATTCTTCTTACTTTGCTACACAAACTAAGAATACTTTAATCATGCACCTCCACAAGTTACCAGCCTCTTGGAAAATGCAATTAGGGTAACTCTTTGCTCTCTAAATATTTTATCAAATTTTTACACAATACTCCATACAAGGTCTTGGTGAGCAGAACAATGATATGGTCAGTTATAAGTGGCAGCTGAGAAGCTTGTTGATGTGCTTGCTACGGCTGCACACATACTACTTGTGAAGCGTTCGTTTTTGTTCTTTTTTAATTAGACAAAGAGTCACTTTAGGTACATGATGTTGTACCAAGATTAGCATGGAACTTGTAAAGGGATGACACACAAATCAGTGAAGTGCTCCATATTTTCAACTTTTTTTGATTGACAAATAGGAACTAGGGTTCCTTGGGAAAAGGAAGATGCTGTGCCAAATTCCAAATGTTCAGTTTTTTTTATTTTCAAAGCAAACACACAGGGATGAATACCATAAGAAGGTCAGAAACATATCCAACTGCAACTGGTGTCAAGGTATTAATGAAGTTGCTCATGTAGTGGACAATCTCAATCATTTCGTATGATAAGAAGAACTGAAGCTGCTGTACATTTCTTTAGCTGACTCTAGGACGTACTCTACGCAGACAATTAAGTTTGTGGTTTAGTTTTGAACAACATGCTTGTAAGAGGGTAAACGCAGTCTGCCGCTATCAGGAATGATGCAGTCTAGATGCCCACATATTGGGATTTTGTAGGAGTCAAAACTAGCAAAATGCAAAGGTCCCACCTCAGTCTGGGAAGACCACATATTTGAGAATGAAATTTCCCCTTCCAAAAAAGCATGAACTATAATGAAATGGCAGAAGATGGCTGCCAGTACCTTAACAGAGACCCAGACAGTGACATCACCACGGGAATAAACACACTGCCTGGAACCACGCCCCTTTCCTGCATTGACCTGCCCACTTTGTGATGTTCCTTTGACTCTTGACACCAATCAAATTATTCTTTCTTTTCTACACAAACTGACCAGACTTTAATCATGCACCTCACAAGTTACCAGCCTCAGTGGAAAAATGCATTAGGGTAACTAAGCATTGCTCTCTCAAAATATTTTATCACATTTTACACAATAACGCCATACAAGGTCTTTGGTGAGCAGAACATGATATGGTCAGTATTATAAGGTGCAGCGGAGGAAGCTTGTTGATGTGCTTGCTACGGCTGCACATATACTAAAAGTTGATCGATACAGAGAAGATTAGCATGGCCCCTGCTAAAGGATGACAACGCAAATCGGTGAAGCGTCCATATTTTGTTCTTTTTAATTAGACAAAGAGTCACTTGGGTACTAGGGAAGATGTTGTACCAAGATTAGCAATGGAACTTGCAAAAAAGATGACCCACAAATTAGTGAAGTGCTCCATATTTTCAACTTTTTTTGATTGACAAATAGGAACTAGGGGTTCCTTAGGAAAAGGGAAGATGCTGTGACAAATTCCAATGTTTCTTTTATTTCAAAGCAAACGACACAAGCGATAAAGACCATAAGAAGATCAGAAACTTTCAAACTGCAACTGGTGTCAATGTTTGATGAAGTTGTTCATGTAGTGGACAATCTCATCATGCAGTCTAGATGCCCACAGTATTGGGATTTTGTAGGAGTCAAAACGAGCAAAATGCAGAGTACAAACCTCAGTCTGTGAAGACCTATAATTGAGAATGAAATTTCCCCTTCCAAAAAAAGCATGAACTATAATGAATGGCAGAAGATTGCTGCCAGTACCATTAACAGAGACCCAGACAGTGACATCACCACGTGGAATAACACACTGCCTGGACCACGGGGGACAACGCCCCTTGTCCCTGCATTGACCTGCCCACTTTGTGGATGTTCCCATGACTCTGGACACCATCAAATTATTCATCTTTCTTTGCTTACACAAACTGAACACACTTTAATCATCAGCACCTCCACAAGTTACAGCCTCTTGGAAAATGCAATTAGGGTAACTAAGCATTTGCTATCCAAATAATTTATCACATTTTACACAATACTCATACAAGGTCTTGGTGAGCAGAACAATGATATGGTCAGTATTATAAGTGGCAAGCCGGAGGAGCTGGTTGATGTGCTTTGCTACGGCTGCACATATACTAAAATTGGATCGATACAGAGAAGATTAGCATGGCCCCTGCGAAAGGATGACACGCAATCCGTGAAGCGTTCCATATTTTGTTCTTTTTTAATTAGACAAGAGTCACTTGGGACTAGGAAGATGTTGTACCAAGATTAGCATGGAACTTGCAAAAGATGACACACAAATCAGTGAAGTGCTCCCATATTTTCAACTTTTTTTGATTGACAAATAGGAACTAGGGTTCCTTAGGAAAAGGGAGATGCTGTGCAAATTTCAAATGTTTATTTTATTTTCAAAGCAAACACACAGGGATAAAGACCATAAGAAGATCAGAAACTTTTCCAACTGCAACTGGTGTCAATGTATTGATGAAGTTGTTCATGTAGTGGACAATCTCAATCATTTGGTTTGATTAGAAGATCTGAAGCTGCTGTACATTTCTTTAGCTGACTCTAGGCCTGACTCTACACCAGACAATTGTGTTTGATGTTTAGTTTTGAACAACATGCTTGTAGAGGGTAAACGCAGTCTGTCGCGCTATCAGGAATGATGCAGTCTAGATGCCCACATATGGGGACTTTGTAGGAGTCACACTAGCAAAATGCAGAGGTACAACCACTCAGTCTGGGAAGACCACATATTTGAGATGAAATTTCCCCTTCCAAAAAAGCATGAAACTATAATGAAATGGCAGAAGATTGCTGCCAGTACCTTAACAGAGACCCAGACAGTGACATCACCACGTGGAATAAACAAACTGCCTGGAACCACGCCCCTTTCCTGCATTGACCTGCCCACTTCATGATGTTCCTATGACTCTTGACACCAATCAATTTATTCTTCTTACTTTGCTACACAAACTGACATACTTTAATCATGCACCTCCACAAGTTACCAGCCTCTTGGAAAATGCAATTAGGTAACTAAGCATTTGCTCTCCAAATATTTGATCACATTTTTACACAATACTCCATACAAGGTCTTGGTGAGCAGAACAATGATATGGTCAGTATTATAAGTGGCAGCTGAGAAGCTTGTTGATGTGCTTGCTACGGCTGCACATATACTAAAATTGGATCGATACAGAGAAGATTAGCATGGCCCCTGCGAAAGGATGACACGCAAATCCGTGAAGCGTTCCATATTTTGTTCTTTTTTAATTAGACAAAGAGTCACTTGGGACTAGGAAGATGTTGTACCAAGATTAGCATGGAACTTGTAAAAGGGATGACACACAAATCAGTGAAGTGCTCCATATTTTCAACCTTTTTTGATTGACAAATAGGAACTAGGGTTCCTTAGGAAAAGGGAGTTGCTGTGCCAAATTCTAAATGTTTATTTTATTTTCAAAGCAAAAACACACAGGGATGAACTCCATAAGAAGATCAGAAACATGTCCAACTGCATCTGGTGTCAATATATTAATGAAGTTGCTGATGTAGTGGACAATCTCAATCATTTGGTAGATAAGGAAGAACTGAAGCTGCTGTACATTTCTTTAGCTGACTCTAGGCCTGACTCTACACAGACAATTGTGTTTGTGGTTTAGTTGTGAACAACATGCTTGTGAGAGGGTAAACGCAGTCTGCCGCTATCAGGAATGATGCAGTCTAGATGCCCACATATGGGGACTTTGTAGGAGTCAGCACTAGCAAAATGCAGAGGTACAACCTCAGTCTGGGAAGACCACATATTTGAGAATGAAATTTCCCCTGCCAAAAAAGCATGAACTATAATGAAATGGCAGAAGATTGCTGCCAGTACCTTAACAGAGACCCAGACAGTGACATCACCACGTGGAATAAACACACTGCCTGGAACCACCCCCTTTCCTGCATTGACCTGCCCACTTTGTGATGTTCCTATGACTCTTGACACCAATCAAATTATTCTTCTTTCTTTGCTACACAAACTAGACATACTTTAATCATGCACCATCACAAGTTACCAGCCTCTTGGAAAATGCAATTAGGGTAACTAAGCATTTGCTCTCCAAATATTTTATCACATTTTTACACAATACTCCATACAAGGTCTTGGTGAGCAGAACAATGATATGGTCAGTATTATAAGTGGCAGCCTGAGAAGCTTGTTGATGTGCTTGCTACGGCTGCACATATACTAAAATTGGATCGATACAGAGAAGATTAGCATGGCCCCCTGCGAAAGGATGACACGCAAATCCGTGAAGCGTTCCATATTTGTTCTTTTTTAATTAGACAAAGAGTCACTTGGGACTAGGAAGATGTTGTACCAAGATTAGCATGGAACTTGCAAAAAGGATGACACACAAATCAGTGAAGTGCTCCATATTTTCAACTTTTTTGATTGACAAATAGGAACTAGGGTTCCTTGGGAAAAGGGAGATGCTGTGCCAAATTCCAAATGTTCAGTTTTTTTTTTTTTCAAAGCAAAAACACAAGGATGAACTCCATAAGAAGATCAGAAACATGTCCAACTGCATCTGGTGTCAATGTATTAATGAAGTTGCTCATGTAGTGGACAATCTCAATCATTTGGTAAGATTAGAAGATCTGAAGCTGCTGTACATTTCTTTAGCTGACTCTAGGCCTGACTCAACGCAGACAATTGTGTTTGTGGTTTAGTTGTGAACAAAATGCTTGTGAGAGGGTAAACGCAAGTCTGTCGCTATCAGGAATGATGCAGTCTAGATGCCCACATATGGGGACTTTGTAGGAGTCAGCACTAGCAAATTGCAGAGGTACAACCTCAGTCTGGGAAGACCACATATTTGAGAATGAAATTTCCCCTTCCAAAAAAGCATGAACTATAATGAAATGGCAGAAGATTGCTGTCAGTACCTTAACAGAGACCCAGACAGTGACATCACCACGTGGAATAAACAAACTGCCTGGAACCACGCCCCTTTCCTGCATTGACCTGCCCACTTTGTGATGTTCCCATGACTCTTGACACCAATCAAATTATTCATCTTACTTTGCTACACAAACTGACCACACTTTAATCATGCACCTCCACAAGTTACCAGCCTCTTGGAAAATGCAATTAGGGTAACTAAGCATTTGCTCTCCTAAATATTTTATCACATTTTTACACAATACTCCATACAAGTCTTGGTGAGCAGAACAATGATATGGTCAGTATATAAGTGGCAGCTGAGAAGCTGGTTGATGTGCTTGCTACGGCTGCACATATACTAAAATTGGATCGATACAGAGAAGATTAGCATGGCCCCTGCGAAAGGATGACACGCAAATCCGTGAAGCGTTCCATATTTTGTTCTTTTTAATTAGACAAAGAGTCACTTGGGACTAGGAAGATGTTGTACCAAGATTAGCATGGAACTTGTAAAAGGATGACACACAAATCAGTGAAGTGCTCCATATTTTCAACTTTTTTTGATTGACAAATAGGAACTAGGGTTCCTTAGGAAAAGGGAGATGCTGTGCCAAATTCCAAATGTTTAGTTTTTTTTTTTTTCAAAGCAAAAACACAAGGATGAACTCCATAAGAAGATCAGAAACATGTCCAACTGCATCTGGTGTCAATATATTAATGAAGTTGCTCATGTAGTGGACAATCTCAATCATTTGGTATGATAAGAAGAACTGAAGCTGCTGTACATTTCTTTAGCTGACTCTAGGCCTGACTCTACACAGACAATTGTGTTTGTGGTTTAGTTGTGAACAAAATGCTTGTAAGAGGGTAAACGCAGTCTGCCGCTATCAGGAATGATGCAGTCTAGATGCCCACATATGGGGACTTTGTAGGAGTCAGCACTAGCAAAATGCAGAGGTCCCACCTCAGTCTGGGAAGACCACTTATTTGAGAATGAAATTTCCCCTTCCAAAAAAGCATGAACTATAATGAAATGGCAGAAGATTGCTGTCAGTACCTTAACAGAGACCCAGACAGTGACATCACCACGTGGAATAAACACACTGCCTGGAACCACGCCCCTTTCCTGCATTGACCTGCCCACTTTGTGATGTTCCTATGACTCTTGACACCAATCAAATTATTCTTCTTACTTGCTACACAAACTGACAGAATACTTAATCATGCACCTCCACAAGTACCAGCCTCTTGGAAAATGCAATTAGGGTAACTAAAGCATTTGCTCTCCAAATATTTTATCACAATGTTTTACACAATACTTCCATACAAGGTCTTGGTGAGCAGAACAATGATTGGTCAGTATTATAAGTGGCAGCTGAGAAGCTGGTTGATGTGCTTGCTACGGCTGCACATATACTAAAATTGGATCGATACAGAGAAGATTAGCCCCTGCGAAAGGATGACACCAAATCCGTGAAGCGTTCCATATTTTGTTCTTTTTTAATTAGACAAAGAGTCACTTGGGACTAGGAAGATGTTGTACCAAGATTAGCATGGAACTTGCAAAAGGGATGACACACAAATCAGTGAAGTGCTCCATATTTTCAACTTTTTTTGATTGACAAATAGGAACTAGGGTTCCTTAGGAAAAGGGAGATGCTGTGCCAAATTCCAAATGTTTAGTTTTTTTTTTTTCAAAGCAAAAACACAAGGATGAACTCCATAAGAAGATCAGAAACATTTCCAACTGCAATCTGGTGTCAATGTATTAATGAAGTTGCTCATGTAGTGGACAATCTCAATCATTTGGTAAGATAGAAGACTGAAGCTGCTGTACATTTCTTTAGCTGACTCTAGGACTGACTCTACAGCAGACAATTGTGTTTGTGGTTTAGTTGTGAACAACATGCTTGTGAGAGGGTAAACGCAGTCTGCCGCTATCAGGAATGATGCAGTCTAGATGCCCACATATGGGGACTTTGTAGGAGTCAGCACTAGCAAAATGCAGAGGTACAACCTCAGTCTGGGAAGACCACATATTTGAGAATGAAATTTCCCCTTCCAAAAAAGCATGAACTATAATGAAATGGCAGAAGATTGCTGCCAGTACCTTAACAGAGACCCAGACAGTGACATCACCACGTGGAATAAACACACTGCCTGGAACCACGCCCCTTTCCTGCATTGACCTGCCCACTTTGTGATGTTCCCATGACTCTTGACACCAATCAAATTATTCATCTTTCTTTGCTACACAAACTGACCACACTTTAATCATGCACCTCCACAAGTTACCAGCCTCTTGGAAAATGCAATTAGGGTAACTAAGCATTTGCTCTCTAAATATTTTATCACATTTTTACACAATACTCCATACAAGGTCTTGGTGAGCAGAACAATGATATGGTCAGTATTATAAGTGGCAGCCGAGAAGCTTGTTGATGTGCTTGCTACGGCTGCACATATACTAAAATTGGATCGATACAGAGAAGATTAGCATGGCCCCTGCGAAAGGATGACACGCAAATCCGTGAAGCGTTCCATATTTGTTCTTTTTTAATTAGACAAAGAGTCACTTGGGACTAGGAAGATGTTGTACCAAGATTAGCATGGAACTTGTAAAGGGATGACACACAAATCAGTGAAGTGCTCCATATTTTCAACTTTTTTGATTGACAAATAGGAACTAGGGTTCCTTGGGAAAAGGGAAGATGCTGTGCCAAATTCCAAATGTTCAGTTTATTTTATTTTCAAAGCAAAACACACAGGGATGAACTACCATAAGAAGATCAGAAACATATCCAACTGCAACTGGTGTCAAGGTATTAATGAAGTTGCTCATGTAGTGGACAATCTCAATCATTTCGTATGATAAGAAGAACTGAAGCTGCTGTACATTTCTTTAGCTGACTCTAGGACTGACTCTACGCAGACAATTGTGTTTGTGGTTTAGTTTTGAACAACATGCTTGTGAGAGGGTAAACGCAGTCTGCCGCTATCAGGAATGATGCAGTCTAGATGCCCACATATGGGGACTTTGTAGGAGTCAGCACTAGCAAAATGCAGAGGTACAACCTCAGTCTGGGAAGACCACATATTTGAGAATGAAATTTCCCCTTCCAAAAAAGCATGAACTATAATGAAATGGCAGAAGATGGCTGCCAGTACCTTAACAGAGACCCAGACAGTGACATCACCACGTGGAATAAACACACTGCCTGGAACCACGCCCCTTTCCTGCATTGACCTGCCCACTTTGTGATGTTCCTATGACTCTTGACACCAATCAAATTATTCTTCTTTCTTTGCTACACAAACTGACCATACTTTAATCATGCACCTCCACAAGTTACCAGCCTCTTGGAAAATGCAATTAGGGTAACTAAGCATTTGCTCTCCAAATAATTTATCACATTTTACACAATACTCCATACAAGGTCTTGGTGAGCAGAACAATGATATGGTCAGTATTATAAGTGGCAGCTGAGAAGCTGGTTAATGTGCTTGCTACGGCTGCACATATACTAAAATTGGATCGATACAGAGAAGATTAGCATGGCCCCTGCGAAAGGATGACACGCAAATCCGTGAAGCGTTCCATATTTTGTTCTTTTTTAATTAGACAAAGAGTCACTTGGGACTAGGAAGATGTTGTACCAAGATTAGCATGGAACTTGCAAAAGGATGACACACAAATCAGTGAAGTGCTCCATATTTTCAACTTTTTTTGATTGACAAATAGGAACTAGGGTTCCTTAGGAAAAGGGAGATGCTGTGCCAAATTCTAAATGTTTATTTTATTTTCAAAGCAAAAACACACAGGGATAAAGACCATAAGAAGATCAGAAACTTTTCCAAATGCAACTGGTGTCAATGTATTAATGAAGTTGCTCATGTAGTGGACAATCTCAATCATTTGGTAAGATAAGAAGAACTGAAGCTGCTGTACATTTCTTTAGCTGACTCTAGGACTGACTCTACACAGACAATTGTGTTTGTGGTTTAGTTGTGAACAACATGCTTGTGAGAGGGTAAACGCAGTCTGCCGCTATCAGGAATGATGCAGTCTAGATGCCCACATATGGGACTTTGTAGGAGTCAGCACTAGCAAAATGCAGAGGTACAACCACAGTCTGGGAAGACCACATATTTGAGAATGAAATTTCCCCTTCCAAAAAAAGCATGAACTATAATGAAATGGCAGAAGATGGCTGCCAGAACCTTAACAGAGACCCAGACAGTGACATCACCACGTGGAATAAACACACTGCCTGGAACCACGCCCCTTTTCTGCATTGACCTGCCCACTTTGTGATGTTCCTATGACTCTTGACACCATCAAAATTATTCTTCTTACTTTGCTACACAAACTGACCACACTTTAATCATGCACCTCTACAAGTTAACAGCCTCTTGGAAAATGCAATTAGGGTAACTAAGCATTTGCTCTCCAAATATTTTATCACATTTTTACACAATACTCCATACAAGGTCTTGGTGAGCAGAACAATGATATGGTCAGTATTATAAGTGGCAGCCGAGAAGCTGTTTTATGTGCTTGCTACGGCTGCACATATACTAAAATTGGATCGATACAGAGAAGATTAGCATGGCCCCTGCGAAAGGATGACACGCAAATCCTGTGAAGCGTTCCATATTTTGTTCTTTTTTAATTAGACAAAGAGTCACTTGGGACTTAGGAAGATGTTGTACCAAGATTAGCATGGAACTTGTAAAAAGGAGGACACACAAATCATGAAGTGCTCCATATTTTCAACTTTTTTTTGATTGACAAATAGGAACTAGGGTTCCTTAGGGAAAAGGGAGATGCTGTGACAAATTCCAAATGTTCAGTTTTTTTTATTTTCAAAGCAAAACACAAGGATGAAGACCATAAGAAGATCAGAAACATATCCAACTGCATCTGGTGTCAATGTATTAATGAAGTGGCTCATGTAGTGGACAATCTCAATCATTTGGTATGATTAAGAAGATACTGAAGCTGCTGTAGCATTCTTTAGCTGACTCTGAGGCCTGACTCTACAGCAGACAATTGTGTTTGTAGGTTTAGTTGTGAACAAAATGCTTGTGAGAGGGTAAACTCAGTCTGCCGCTATCAGGAATGATGCAGTCTAGATGCCCACATATGGGGACTTGTAGGAGTCCAGCAACTAGCAAAATGCAGAGGTACAAACCTCAGTCTGGGAAAGACCACATATTTGAGAATGAAATTTCCCCTTCCAAAAAAGCATGAACTATAATGAAATGGCAGAAGATTGCTGCCAGTACCTTAACAGAGACCCAGACAGTGACATCACCCACGTGGAATAAACAAACTGCCTGACCACGCCCCTTTCCTGCATTGGACCTGCCCACTTTGTATGTTCCTATGACTCTTGACCCCAATCAAATTATTCTTCTTACTTTGCTACACAAACTGAACAATACTTAATCATAGCAGCTCCAACAATTTACCAGCCTCTTGGAAAATGCAATTAGGGTAACTAAGCATTTGCTCTCCAAATATTTTATCACATTTTTACACAATACTCCATACAAGGTCTTGGTGAGGCAGAACAATGATATGGTCAGTATTATAAGTGGCAGCTGAGAACTGGTTGATGTGCTTGCTACGGCTGCACATATACTAAAATTGGATCGATACAGAGAAGATTAGCAATGGCCCCCTGCGAAAGGATGACACGCAAATCCGTGAAAGCGTTCCATATTTTGTTCTTTTTAATTAGACAAAGAGTCACTTGGGACTAGGAAGATGGTTGTACCAAGATTAGCATGGAACTTGTAAAAGGATGACACAACAATCAGTGAAGTGCGTCCATATTTTCAACTTTTTTTGATTGACAAATAGGAACTAGGGTCCTTAGGAAAAGGGGAGATGCTGTGCCAAATTCCAAATGTTCAGGTTATTTTCAAAGCAAAACACACAGCATAACGCCATAAGAAGATCAGAAACATTTCCAACTGCAATCTGGTGTCAATGTATTAATGAAGTTTGCTCATGTAGTGGACAATCTCAATCATTTGGTATGATAAGAAGATCTGAAGCTGCTGTACATTTCTTTAGCTGACTCTAGGACTGACTCTACACAGACAATTGTGTTTGTGGTTTAGTTTTGAACAACATGCTTGTGAGAGGGTAAACGCAGTCTGTCGCTATCAGGAATGATGCAGTCTAGATGCCCACATATGGGGACTTTGTAGGAGTCAGCACTAGCAAAATGCAGAGGTACAACCTCAGTCTGTGAAGACCACATAATTGAGAATGAAATTTCCCCTTCCAAAAAAGCATGAACTATAATGAAATGACAGAAGATGGCTGCCAGTACCTTAACAGAGACCCAGACAGTGACATCATCACGTGGAATAAACAAACTGCCTGGAACCACGACGCCCCTTCCTGCTTGACCTGCCCACTTTGTGATGTTCCTATGACTCTTGACACCAATCAAATTATTCTTCTTACTTTGCTACACAAACTGACCATACTTTAATCATGCACCTCCACAAGTTACCAGCCTCTTGGAAAATGCAATTAGGGTAACTAAGCATTTGCTCTCCAAATAATTTATCAAATTTTTACACAATACTCCATACAAGGTCTTGGTGAGCAGAACAATGATATGGTCAGTATTATAAGTGGCAGCCTGAGAAGACTGGTTGATGTGCTTGCTACGGCTGCACATATACTAAAATTGGATCGATACAGAGAAGAGTAGCATGGCCCCTGCGAAAGGATGACACGCAAGTCCGTGAAGCGTTCCATATTTTGTTCTTTTTTAATTAGACAAAGAGTCACTTGGGACTAGGAAGATGTTGTACCAAGATTAGCATGGAACTTGTAAAAGGATGACACACAAATCAGTGAAGTGCTCCAATATTTTCAACTTTTTGATTGACAAATAGGAACTAGGGTTCCTTGGGAAAAAGGGAGATGCTGTGCCAAATTCCAAATGTTTCATTTTTTTATTTCAAAGCAAAACACAAGGGATGAACGACCATAAGAAGATCAGAAACATTTCCAACTGCATCTGGTGTCAATGTATTAATGAAGTTGCTCATGTAGTAGGACAATCTCAATCATTTGGGTATGATAAGAAGAACTGAAGCTGCTGTACATTTCTTAGCTGACTCTAGGCCTGACTCTACACAGACAATTGTGTTTGTGGTTTAGTTGTGAACAACATGCTTGTGAAGAGGGTAAACCAGTCCTGCTCGCTATCAGGGAAGGATGCAGTCTAGATGCCCACATATGGGGACTTTGTAGGAGTCAGCACTAGCAAAATGCAAGAGGTACAACCACAGTTCTGGGAAGACCACATATTTGAGAATGAAATTTCCTCCCTTCCAAAAAAAGCATGAACTAGAATGAAAATGGCAGAAGATTGCTGGCCAGTACCTTAACAGATACCCAGACAGTGACATGCACCACGTGGAATAAACAACTGCCTGAACCCACGCCCCTTTCCTGCATTGACCTGCCCACTTTGTGATGTTCCTCTGACTCTTGACAACATCAAATTATTCTTCTTACTTTGCTACACAAACTAAGACATACTTTAATCATGCACCTCCACAAGTTACCAGCCTCTTGGAAAATGCAATTAGGGTAACTAAGCATTTGCTCTCTAAATATTTTATCAAATTTTTACACAATACTCCATACAAGGTCTTGGTGAGCAGAACAATGATATGGTCAGTATTATAAGTGGCAGCTGAGAAGCTTGTTGATGTGCTTGCTACGGCTGCACATAGACTAAAATTGGATCAATACAGAGAAGATTAGCATGGCCCCTGCGAAAGGATGACACGCAAATCCGTGAAGCGTTCCATAATTTGTTCTTTTTTAATTAGACAAAGAGTCACTTGGTACGAGGAAGATGTTGTACCAAGATTAGCATGGAACTTGCAAAAGGATGACACACAAATCAGTGAAGTGCTCCATATTTTCAACTTTTTTGATTGACAAATAGGAACTAGGGTTCCTTAGGGAAAAGGGAGATGCTGTGCCAAATTCCAAATGTTTAGTTTTTTGTTTTTCAAAGCAAACACACAGGGAATGAACTACCATAAGAAGATCAGAAACATAGTCCAACTGCAATCTGGTGTCAAAGGTATTAATGAAGTTGCTCATGTAGTGGACATCTCAATCATTTGGTATGATAAGAAGAACTGAAGCTGCTGTACATTTCTTTAGCTGACTCTAGAGGCCTGACTCTACACAGACAATTGTGTTTGTGGTTTAGTTGTGAACAACATGCTTGTGAGAGGGTAAACGCAGTCTGTCCGCTATCAGGAATGATGCAGTCTAGATGCCCACATATGGGGACTTTGTAGGAGTCAGCACTAGCAAAATGCAGAGGTACACCTCAGTCTGGGAAGACCACATATTTGAGAATGAAATTTCCCCTTCCAAAAAAGCATGAACTATAATGAAAATGGCAGAAGATTGCTGCCAGTACCTTAACAGAGACCCAGACAGTGACATCACCACGTGGAATAAACAAACTGCCTGGAACCACGCCCCTTCCTGCATTGACCTGCCCACTTTGTGATGTTCCTTTGACTCTTGACACCAATCAAATTATTCTTCTTTCTTTGCTACACAAACTGACCACACTTTAATCATGCACCTCTACAAATTATCAGCCTCTTGGAAAATGCAATTAGGGTAACTAATCATTTGCTCTCCAAATATTTTATCACATTTTTACACAATACTCCATACAAGGTCTTGGTGAGGCAGAACAATGATATGGTCAGTATTATAAGTGGCAGCTGAGAAGCTGGTTATGTGCTTGCTACGGCTGCACATATACTAAAATTGGATCGATACAGAGAAGATTAGCATGGCCCTGCGAAAGGATGACATGCAAATCCGTGAAGCGTTCCATATTTTGTTCTTTTTTAATTAGACAAAGAGTCACTTGGGACTAGGAAGATGTTGTAACCAAGATTAGCATGGAACTTGCAAAGGATGACACACAAATCAGTGAAGTGCTCCATATTTTCAACTTTTTTTGATTGACAAATAGGAACTAGGGTTCCTTAGGAAAAGGGAGATGCTGTGCCAAATTCCTAAATGTTAGTATTTATTTTCAAAGCAACACACAGGGATGAAATACCATAAGAAGATCAGAAACATTTCCAACTGCATCTGGTGTCAATGTATTAATGAAGTTGCTCATGTAGTGGACAATCTCAATCATTTGGTAGGATAAGAAGAACTGAAGGCTGCTGTACATTTCTTTAGCTGACTCTAGGACTGACTCTACACAGACAATTGTGTTTGTGGTTTAGTTGTGAACAACAATGCTGTGAGAGGGTAAACTAAGTCTGGCCGCTATCAGGAATGATGCAGTCTAGATGCCCACATATGGGGACTTTGTAGGAGTCAGCACTAGCAAAATGCAGAGGTCCCACCTCAGTCTGGGAAGACCACATATTTGAGAATGAAATTTCCCCTTCCAAAAAAGCATGAACTATATGAAATGGACAGAAGATGGCTGCCAGTACCTTAACAGAGACCCAGACAGTGACATCACCACGTGGAATAAACAACACTGCCTGGAACCACGCCCCTTTCCTGCATTGACCTGCCCACTTTGTGATGTTCCCTATGACTCTTGACACCAATCAAAATTATTCTTCTTCTTTGCTACACACAAACTACCACAACTTTAATCATGCACCTCCACAAGTTAACCAGCCTCTTGGAAAATTGCAATTAGGGTACTAAGCATTTGCTCTCCAAATATTTTATCACATTTTTACACAAGACTCCATACAAGGTCCTTGGTGAGGCAGAACAATGATATGGTCAGTAATTATAAGTGGCAGCTGAGAAGCTGGTTGAATGTGCTTGCTACGGCTGCACATATACTAAAAATTGGATCGATACAGGAGAAGATTATCATGGCCCCTGCGAAAGGATGACACGCAAATCCGTGAAAGCGTTCCATATTTGTTCTTTTTAATTAGACAAAGAGTCACTTGGGACTAGGAAGATGTTGTAACCAAGATTAGCCATGGAACTTGTAAAAGGGATGACACACAAATCAGTGAAGTGCTCCATATTTTCAACTTTTTTTGATTGACAAATAGGAACTAGGGTTCCTTGGGAAAAGGGAGATGCTGTGCCAAATTCCAAATGTTCAGTTTTTTTTATTTTCAAAGCAAACACACAAGGATGAACTACCATAAGAAGATCAGAAACATTCCAACTGCATCTGGTGTCAATGTATTAAGGAAGTTGCTCATGTAGTGGACAATCTCATCATTTGGTATGATAAGAAGTAACTGAAGCTGCTGTACATTTCTTTAGCTGACTCTAGGACTGACTCTACACAGACAATTGTGTTTGTGGTTTAGGTTTGAACAACATGCTAGTGAGAGGGTAAACGCAGTCTGTCCGCTATCAGGAATGATGCAGTCTAGATGCCCACATATGGGACTTTGTAGGAGTCAGCACTAGCAAAATGCAGAGGTACAAACCTCAGTCTGTGAAGACCACATAATTGAGAATGAAATTTCCCCTTCCAAAAAGCATGAACTATAATGAAATGGCAGAAGATTGCTGCCAGTACCTTAACAGAGACCCAGACAGTGACATCATCACGTGGAATAAACAAACTGCCTGGAACCACGCCCCTTTCCTGCATTGACCTGCCCACTTTGTGATGTTCCTATGACTCTTGACACCAATCAAATTATT
The DNA here is from genome assembly GCF_900700375.1 of Denticeps clupeoides. Taxonomy (NCBI): domain Eukaryota; kingdom Metazoa; phylum Chordata; class Actinopteri; order Clupeiformes; family Denticipitidae; genus Denticeps; species Denticeps clupeoides. The sequence continues at coordinate 60,987 of NW_021629839.1, read as the reverse complement.
CTCTTCTTTGCTACACAAACTGACCATACTTTAATCATGCACCTCCACAAGTTACCAGCCTCTTGGAAAATGCAATTAGGGTAACTAAGCATTTGCTCTCCAAATATTTTATCACATTTTTACACAATACTCCATACAAGGTCTTGGTGAGCAGAACAATGATATGGTCAGTATTATAAGTGGCAGCTGAGAAGCTGGTTAATGTGCTTGCTACGGCTGCACATAGACTAAAATTGGATCGATACAGAGAAGATTAGCATGGCCCCTGCGAAAGGATGACACGCAAATCCGTGAAGCGTTCCATATTTCGTTCTTTTTTAATTAGACAAAGAGTCACTTGGGACTAGGAAGATGTTGTACCAAGATTAGCATGGAACTTGCAAAAGGATGACCACAATCAGTGAAGTGCTCCATATTTTCAAACTTTTTTTGATTGACAAATAGGAACTAGGGTTCCTTAGGAAAAGGGAGATGCTGTGCAAATTCTAAATGTTTATTTTATTTCAAAGCAAAACACACAGGATAAGACCATAAGAAGATCAGAAACTTTTCCAAATGCAACTGGTGTCAATGTATTAATGAAGTTGCTCATGTAGTAGACAATCTCAATCATTTGGTAAGATAAGAAGAACTGAAGCTGCTGTACATTTCTTTAGCTGACTCTAGGACTGACTCTACGCAGACAATTGTGTTTGTGGTTTAGTTGTGAACAAAATGCTTGTAGAGGGTAAACGCAGTCTGCCCTATCAGGAATGATGCAGTCTAGATGCCCAACATATGGGGACTTTGTAGGAGTCAGCACTAGCAAAATGCAGAGGTACAACCTCAGTCTGGGAAGACCACATATTTGAGAATGAAAATTTCCCCTTCCAAAAAAGCATGAACTATAATGAAAATGGCAGAAGATGGCTGCCAGTACCTTAACAGAGACCCAGACAGTGACATCACCACGTGGAATAACACACTGCCTGGAAACCACGCCCCTTTCCTGCATTGACCTGCCCACTTTGTGATGTTCCTATGACTCTTGACACCAATCAAATTATTCTTCTTACTTTGCTACACAAACTAAGAATACTTTAATCATGCACCTCCACAAGTTACCAGCCTCTTGGAAAATGCAATTAGGGTAACTAAGCATTTGCTCTCCAAATATTTTATCACATTTTTACACAATACTCCATACAAGGTCTTGGTGAGCAGAACAATGATATGGTCAGTATTATAAGTGGCAGCTGAGAAGCTGGTTGATGTGCTTGCTACGGCTGCACATATACTAAAATTGGATCGATACAGAGAAGATTAGCATGGCCCCTGCGAAAGGATGACACGCAAATCCGTGAAGCGTTCCATATTTTGTTCTTTTTTAATTAGACAAAGAGTCACTTGGGACTAGGAAGATGTTGTACCAAGATTAGCATGGAACTTGCAAAAGGATGACACACAAATCAGTGAAGTGCTCCATATTTTCAACTTTTTTTGATTGACAAATAGGAACTAGGGTTCCTTAGGGAAAAGGGAGATGCTGTGCCAAATTCCAAATGTTCAGTTTTTTTTATTTTCAAAGCAAAACACACAGGATAAGACCATAAGAAGATCAGAAACTTTTCCAAATGCAATCTGGTGTCAATGTATTAATGAAGTTGCTCATGTAGTGGACAATCTCAATCATTTGGTAAGATAAGAAGAACTGAAGCTGCTGTACATTCTTTAGCTGACTCTAGGCCTGACTCTACACAGACAATTGTGTTTGTGGTTTAGTTTTGAACAACATGCTTGTGAGAGGGTAAACGCAGTCTGTCGCTATCAGGAATGATGCAGTCTAGATGCCCACATATGGGGACTTTGTAGGAGTCAGCACTAGCAAAATGCAGAGGTACAACCTCAGTCTGGGAAGACCACATATTTGAGAATGAAATTTCCCCTGCCAAAAAAGCATGAACTATAATGAAATGGCAGAAGATTGCTGCCAGTACCTTAACAGAGACCCAGACAGTGACATCACCACGTGGAATAAACAAACTGCCTGGAACCACGCCCCTTTCCTGCATTGACCTGCCCACTTTGTGATGTTTCCTATGACTCTTGACAACCAATCAAATTATTCTTCTTTCTTTTCTACACAAACTGACCATACTTTAATCATGTACCTCCACAAGTTACCAGCCTCATGGAAAATGCAATTAGGGTAACTAAGCATTTGCTCTCTAAATATTTTATCACATTTTACACAATACTCCATACAAGGTCTTGGTGAGCAGAACAATGATATGGTCAGTATTATAAGTGGCAGCCTGAGAAGCTGGTTGATTGCTTGCTACGGCTGCACATATACTAAAATTGGATCGATACAGAGAAGATTAGCATGGCCCCTGCGAAAAGGATGACACGCAAATCGTGAAGCGTTCCATATTTGTTCTTTTTAATTAGACAAAGAGTCACTTGGGACTAGGAAGATGTTGTACCAAGATTAGCATGGAACTTGTAAAGGGATGACACACAAATCAGTGAAGTGCTCCATATTTTCAACTTTTTTTGATTGACAAATAGGAACTAGGGTTCCTTGGGAAAAGGGAGATGCTGTGACAAATTCCAAATGTTCAGTTTTTTTTTTTTTTTTTTCAAAGCAAACACACAGGGATAAAGACCATAAGAAGATCAGAAACATTTCCAACTGCATCTGGTGTCAAGGTATTAATGAAGTTGCTCATGTAGTGGACAATCTCAATCATTTGGTATGATAAGAAGTACTGAAGCTGCTGTACATTTCTTTAGCTGACTCTAGGACTGACTCTACACAGACAATTGTGTTTGTGGTTTAGTTGTGAACAACATGCTTGTGAGAGGGTAAACGCAGTCTGTCGCTATCAGGAATGATGCAGTCTAGATGCCCACATATGGGGACTTTGTAGGAGTCAGCACTAGCAAAATGCAGAGGTACAAACCTCAGTCTGGGAAGACCACATATTGAGAATGAAATTTCCCCTGCCAAAAAAGCATGAACTATAATGAAATGGCAGAAGATTGCTGCCAGTACCTTAACAGAGACCCAGACAGTGACATCACCACGTGGAATAAACAAACTGCCTGGAACCACGCCCCTTTCCTGCATTGACCTGCCCACTTTGTGATGTTCCTATGACTCTTGACACCAATCAAATTATTCTTCTTTCTTTGCTACACAAACTGACCACACTTTAATCATGCACCTCCACAAGTTACCAGCCTCTTGGAAAATGCAATTAGGGTAACTAAGCATTTGCTCTCCAAATATTTTATCACATTTTTACACAATACTCCATACAAGGTCTTGGTGAGCAGAACAATGATATGGTCAGTATTATAAGTGGCAGCTGAGAAGCTGGTTGATGTGCTTGCTACGGCTGCACATATACTAAAATTGGATCGATACAGAGAAGATTAGCATGGCCCCTGCGAAAGGATGACACGCAAATCCGTGAAGCGTTCCATATTTTGTTCTTTTTTAATTAGACAAAGAGTCCTTGGGACTAGGAAGATGTTGTACCAAGATTAGCATGGAACTTGTAAAGGGATGACACACAAATCAGTGAAGTGCTTCCATATTTTCAAACTTTTTTTGATTGACAAATAGGAACTAGGGTTCCCTTAGGAAAAGGGAGATGCTGTGCCAAATTCCAAATGTTCAGTTTTTTTTTTTTTCAAAGCAAAAACAACAGGGATGAACTACCATAAGAAGATCAGAAACATGTCCAACTGCAATCTGGTGTCAATGTATTAATGAAGTTGCTCATGTAGTGGACAATCTCAATCATTTGGTATGATAAGAAGATACTGAAGCTGCTGTACATTTCTTTAGCTGACTCTAGGCCTGACTCTACACACGACAATTGTGTTTGTGGTTTAGTTTGTGAACAACATGCTTGTAGAGGGTAAACTCAGTCATGCCGCTATCAGGAATGATGCAGTCTAGATGCCCACATATGGGGACTTGTAGGAGTCAGCACTAGCAAAATGCAGAGGTACAACCTCAGTCTGGGAAGACCACATATTTGAGAATGAAATTTCCCCTTCCAAAAAAGCATGAACTATAATGAAATGGCAGAAGATTGCTGCCAGTACCTTAACAGAGACCCAGACAGTGACATCACCACGTGGAATAAACACACTGCCTGGAACCACGCCCCTTTCCTGCATTGACCTGCCCACTTTGTGATGTTCCTATGACTCTTGACACCAATCAAATTATTCTTCTTACTTTGCTACACAAACTGACCATACTTTAATCATGCACCTCCACATGTTACCAGCCTCTTGGAAAATACCATTAGGGTAACTAAGCATTTGCTCTCCAAATATTTTATCACATTTTTACACAATACTCCATACAAGGTCTTGGTGAGCAGAACAATGATATGGTCAGTATTATAAGTGGCAGCTGAGAAGCTGGTTAATGTGCTTGCTACGGCTGCACATATACTAAAATTGGATCGATACAGAGAAGATTAGCATGGCCCCTGCGAAAGGATGACACGCAAATCCGTGAAGCGTTCCATATTTTGTTCTTTTTTAATTAGACAAAGAGTCACTTGGGACTAGGAAGATGTTGTACCAAGATTAGCATGGAACTTGCAAAAGGATGACACACAAATCAGTGAAGTGCTCCATATTTTCAACTTTTTTTGATTGACAAATAGGAACTAGGGTTCCTTAGGAAAGGGAGATGCTGTGCCAAATTCCAAATGTTTCAGTTTTTTTTTTTCAAAGCAAACACACAAGGGATGAAACTCCATAAGAAGATCAGAAACATTTCCAACTGCAATCTGGTGTCAATGTATTAATGAAGTTGCTCATGTAGTGGACAATCTCAATCATTTGGTATGATAAGAAGAACTGAAGCTGCTGTACATTTCTTTAGCTGACTCTAGGACTGATTCTAAGCAGACAATTGTGTTTGTGGTTTAGTTGTGAACAACATGCTTGTGAGAGGGTAAACGCAGTCTGCCACTATCAGGAATGATGCAGTCTAGATGCCCACATATGGGGACTTTGTAGGAGTCAGCACTAGCAAAATGCAGAGGTACAACCTCAGTTCTGGGAAGACCACATATTTGAGAATGAAATTTCCCCTGCCAAAAAAGCATGAACTATAATGAAATGGCAGAAGATTGCTGCCAGTACCTTAACAGAGACCCAGACAGTGACATCACCACGTGGAATAAACAAACTGCCTGGAACCACGCCCCTTTCCTGCATTGACCTGCCCACTTGTGATGTTCCTATGACTCTTGACACCAATCAAATTATTCTTCTTACTTTGCTACACAAACTGAACCAATACTTTAATCATGCACCTCCACAAGTTACCAGCCTCTTGGAAAATGCAATTAGGGTAACTAAGCATTTGCTCTCCAAATATTTTATCACATTTTTACACAATACTCCATACAAGGTCTTGGTGAGCAGAACAATGATATGGTCAGTATTATAAGTGGCAGCCTGAGAAGCTTGTTGATGTGCTTGCTACGGCTGCACATATACTAAAATTGGATCGATACAGAGAAGATTAGCATGGCCCCTGCGAAAGGATGACACGCAAATCCGTGAAGCGTTCCATATTTTGTTCTTTTTAATTAGACAAAGAGTCACTTGGGACTAGGAAGATGTTGTACCAAGATTAGCATGGAACTTGCAAAAGGATGACACACAAATCAGTGAAGTGCTCCATATTTTCAACTTTTTTTGATTGACAAATAGGAACTAGGGTTCCTTAGGAAAAGGGAGATGCTGTGCCAAATTCTAAATGTTTAGTTTTTTTATTTTCAAAGCAAACACACAGGGAATGAAGACCATAAGAAGATCAGAAACATTTCCAACTGCAATCTGGTGTCAATGTATTAATGAAGTTGCTCATGTAGTGGACAATCTCAATCATTTGGTAGATTAGAAGATCTGAAGCTGCTGTACATTTCTTTAGCTGACTCTAGGACTGACTCTACGCAGACAATTGTGTTTGTGGTTTAGTTGTGAACAACATGCTTGTGAGAGGGTAAACGCAGTCTGTCGCTATCAGGAATGATGCAGTCTAGATGCCCACATATGGGGACTTTGTAGGAGTCAGCACTAGCAAAATGCAGAGGTACAACCATCAGTCTGGGAAGACCACATAATTTGAGAATGAAATTTCCCTTCCAAAAAGCATGAACTATAATGAAATGGCAGAAGATTGCTGCCAGTACCTTAACAGAGACCCAGACAGTGACATCACCACGTGGAATAAACACACTGCCTGGAACCACGCCCCTTTCCTGCATTGACCTGCCCACTTTGTGATGTTCCTATGACTCTTGACACCAATCAAATTATTCTTCTTACTTTGCTACACAAACTAAGAATACTTTAATCATGCACCTCCACAAGTTACCAGCCTCTTGGAAAATGCAATTAGGGTAACTAAGCATTTGCTCTCTAAATATTTTATCACATTTTTACACAATACTCCATACAAGGTCTTGGTGAGCAGAACAATGATATGGTCAGTATTATAAGTGGCAGCTGAGAAGCTGGTTGATGTGCTTGCTACGGCTGCACATATACTAAAATTGGATCGATACAGAGAAGATTAGCATGGCCCCTGCGAAAGGATGACACGCAAATCCGTGAAGCGTTCCATATTTTGTTCTTTTTTAATTAGACAAAGAGTCACTTGGGACTAGGAAGATGTTGTACCAAGATTAGCATGGAACTTGTAAAGGATGACACACAAATCAGTGAAGTGCTCCATATTTTCAACTTTTTTGATTGACAAATAGGAACTAGGGTTCCTTGGGAAAAGGGAGATGCTGTGCCAAATTCCAATTGTTCAGTTTTTTTTTTTTTTCAAAGCAAACACACAAAAAGGAACTCCATAAGAAGATCAGAAACATTTCCAACTGCATCTGGTGTCAATGTATTAATGAAGTTGCTCATGTAGTGGACAATCTCAATCATTTGGTATGATAAGAAGATCTGAAGCTGCTGTACATTTCTTTAGCTGACTCTAGGCCTGACTCTACACAGACAATTGTGTTTGTGGTTTAGTTTTGAACAACATGCTTGTGAGAGGGTAAACGCAGTCTGCCGCTATCAGGAATGATGCAGTCTAGATGCCCACATATGGGGACTTTGTAGGAGTCAGCACTAGCAAAATGCAGAGGTACAACCTCAGTCTGGGAAGACCACATATTTGAGAATGAAATTTCCCCTTCCAAAAAAGCATGAACTATAATGAAATGGCAGAAGATTGCTGCCAGTACCTTAACAGAGACCCAGACAGTGACATCACCACGTGGAATAAACACACTGCCTGGAACCACGCCCCTTTCCTGCATTGACCTGCCCACTTTGTGATGTTCCATGACTCTTGACACCAATCAAATTATTCTTCTTACTTTGCTACACAAACTAGACCACTACTTTAATCATGCACCTCCACAAGTTACCAGTCTCTTGGAAAATGCAATTAGGGTAACTAAGCATTTGCTCTCCAAATATTTTATCAAATTTTTACACAATACTCCATACAAGGTCTTGGTGAGCAGAACAATGATATGGTCAGTATTATAAGTGGCAGCTGAGAAGCTGGTTGATGTGCTTGCTACGGCTGCACATATACTAAATTGGATCGATACAGAGAAGATTAGCATGGCCCCTGCAAAATTGTGACATGCAAATCCGTGAAGCGTTCCATATTTTGTTCTTTTTTAATTAGACAAAGAGTCACTTGGGACTAGGAAGATGTTGTACCAAGATTAGCATGGAACTTGTAAAGGGATGACACACAAATCAGTGAAGTGCTCCATATTTTCAACTTTTTTTGATTGACAAATAGGAACTAGGGTTCCTTAGGAAAAGGGAGATGCTGTGCCAAATTCCAAATGTTCAGTTTTTTTTATTTTCAAAGCAAAACACACAGGAATGAACTCCATAAGAAGATCAGAAACATGTCCAACTGCAACTGGTGTCAAGGTATTAATGAAGTTGCTCATGTAGTGGACAATCTCAATCATTTGGTATGATAAGGAGAACTGAAGCTGCTGTACACTTCTTTAGCTGACTCTAGGTCTGACTCTACACAGACAATTGTGTTTGTGGTTTAGTTTTGAACAACATGCTTGTGAGAGGGTAAACGCAGTCTGTCGCTATCAGGAATGATGCAGTCTAGATGCCCACATATGGGGACTTTGTAGGAGTCAGCACTAGCAAAATGCAGAGGTACAACCTCAGTCTGGGAAGACCACATATTGAGAATGAAATTTCCCCTTCCAAAAAAGCATGAACTATAATGAAATGGCAGAAGATTGCTGCCAGTACCTTAACAGAGACCCAGACAGTGACATCACCACGTGGAATAAACACACTGCCTGGAACCACGCCCCTTTCCTGCATTGACCTGCCCACTTTGTGATGTTCCTATGACTCTTGACACCAATCAAATTATTCTTCTTTCTTTGCTACACAAACTGACAATACTTTAATCATGCACCTCCACAAGTTACCAGCCTCTTGGAAAATGCAATTAGGGTAACTAAGCATTTGCTCTCCAAATATTTTATCACATTTTTACACAATACTCCATACAAGGTCTTGGTGAGCAGAACAATGATATGGTCAGTATTATAAGTGGCAGCTGAGAAGCTGGTTGATGTGCTTGCTACGGCTGCACATATACTAAAATTGGATCGATACAGAGAAGATTAGCATGGCCCCTGCGAAAGGATGACACGCAAATCCGTGAAGCGTTCCATATTTTGTTCTTTTTTAATTAGACAAAGAGTCACTTGGGACTAGGAAGATGTTGTACCAAGATAGCATGGAACTTGCAAAAGGATGACACACAAATCAGTGAAGTGCTCCATATTTTCAACTTTTTTTGATTGACAAATAGGAACTAGGGTTCCTTAGGAAAAGGGAGATGCTGTGCCAAATTCCAAATGTTTAGTTTTTTTTTTTTCAAAGCAAAAACACAAGGATGAACTCCATAAGAAGATCAGAAACATTTCCAACTGCATCTGGTGTCAATGTATTAATGAAGTTGCTCATGTAGTGGACAATCTCAATCATTTGGTATGATAAGAAGTACTGAAGCTGCTGTACATTTCTTTAGCTGACTCTAGGACTGACTCTACACAGACAATTGTGTTTGTGGTTTAGTTGTGAACAACATGCTTGTGAGAGGGTAAACGCAGTCTGTCGCTATCAGGAATGATGCAGTCTAGATGCCCACATATGGGGACTTTGTAGGAGTCAGCACTAGCAAAATGCAGAGGTACAACCTCAGTCTGGGAAGACCACATATTTGAGAATGAAATTTCCCCTTCCAAAAAAGCATGAACTATAATGAAATGGCAGAAGATTGCTGTCAGTACCTTAACAGAGACCCAGACAGTGACATCACCACGTGGAATAAACACACTGCCTGGAACCACGCCCCTTTCCTGCATTGACCTGCCCACTTTGTGATGTTCCCTATGACTCTTGACACCAATCAAATTATTCATTCTTTCTTTGCTACACAAACTAGACCATACTTTAATCATGCACCTCCACAAGTTACCAGCCTCTTGGAAAATGCAATTAGGGTAACTAAGCATTTGCTCTCCAAATATTTTATCACATTTTTACACAATACTCCATACAAGGTCTTGGTGAGCAGAACAATGATATGGTCAGTATTATAAGTGGCAGCTGAGAAGCTGGTTGATGTGCTTGCTACGGCTGCACATATACTAAAATTGGATCGATACAGAGAAGATTAGCATGGCCCCTGCGAAAGGATGACACGCAAATCCGTGAAGCGTTCCATATTTTGTTCTTTTTTAATTAGACAAAGAGTCACTTGGGACTAGGAAGATGTTGTACCAAGATTAGCATGGAACTTGCAAAAGGATGACACACAAATCAGTGAAGTGCTCCATATTTTCAACTTTTTTTGATTGACAAATAAGAACTAGGGTTCTTTGGGAAAAGGGAGATGCTTTGACAAATTCCAATGTTCAGTTTTTTTTTTTTCAAAGCAAAACACAAGGGATAAAGACCATAAGAAGATCAGAAACATTTCCAACTGCATCTGGTATCAATGTATTGATGAAGTTGCTCATGTAGTGGACAATCTCAATCATTTGGTATGATAGAAGACTGAAGCTGCTGTACATTTCTTTAGCTGACTCTAGGCCTGACTCTACAGCAGACAATTGTGTTTGTGGTTTAGTTGTGAACAACATGCTTGTGAGAGGGTAAACGCAGTCTGTCGCTATCAGGAATGATGCAGTCTAGATGCCCACATATGGGGACTTTGTAGGAGTCAGCACTAGCAAAATGCAGAGGTACAACCTCAGTCTGTGAAGACCACATAATTGAGAATGAAATTTCCCCTTCCAAAAAAGCATGAACTATAATGAAATGGCAGAAGATTGCTGCCAGTACCTTAACAGAGACCCAGACAGTGACATCACCACGTGGAATAAACAAACTGCCTGGAACCACGCCCCTTTCCTGCATTGACCTGCCCACTTTGTGATGTTCCTATGACTCTTGACACCAATCAAATTATTCTTCTTTCTTTGCTACACAAACTGACCATACTTTAATCATGCACCTCCACAAGTTACCAGCCTCTTGGAAAATGCAATTAGGGTAACTAAGCATTTGCTCTCCAAATATTTTATCACATTTTTACACAATACTCCATACAAGGTCTTGGTGAGCAGAACAATGATATGGTCAGTATTATAAGTGGCAGCTGAGAAGCTGGTTGATGTGCTTGCTACGGCTGCACATATACTAAAATTGGATCGATACAGAGAAGATTAGCATGGCCCCTGCGAAAGGATGACACGCAAATCCGTGAAGCGTTCCATATTTTGTTCTTTTTTAATTAGACAAAGAGTCACTTGGGACTAGGAAGATGTTGTACCAAGATTAGCATGGAACTTGTAAAGGGATGACACACAAATCAGTGAAGTGCTCCATATTTTCAACTTTTTTGATTGACAAATAGGAACTAGGGTTCCTTAGGGAAAAGGGAGATGCTGTGCCAAATTCCAAATGTTTAGTTTTTTTATTTTCAAAGCAAAAACACAAGAATGAACTCCATAAGAAGATTAGAAACATTTCCAACTGCATCTGGTGTCAATGTATTAATGAAGTTGCTCATGTAGTGGACAATCTCAATCATTTGGTATGATAAGAAGAACTGAAGCTGCTGTACATTTCTTTAGCTGACTCTAGGACTGACTCTACGCAGACAATTGTGTTTGTGGTTTAGTTGTGAACAACATGCTTGTGAGAGGGTAAACGCAGTCTGTCGCTATCAGGAATGATGCAGTCTAGATGCCCACATATGGGGACTTTGTAGGAGTCAGCACTAGCAAAATGCAGAGGTACAACCTCAGTCTGGGAAGACCACATAATTGAGAATGAAATTTCCCCTTCCAAAAAAGCATGAACTATAATGAAATGGCAGAAGATTGCTGCCAGTACCTTAACAGAGACCCAGACAGTGACATCACCACGTGGAATAAACACACTGCCTGGAACCACGCCCCTTTCCTGCATTGACCTGCCCACTTCATGATGTTCCTATGACTCTTGACACCAATCAAATTATTCTTCTTACTTTGCTACACAAACTGACCAATACTTTAATCATGCACCTCCACAAGTTACCAGCCTCTTGGAAAATGCAATTAGGGTAACTAAGCATTTGCTCTCCAAATATTTATCACATTTTTACACAATACTCCATACAAGGTCTTGGTGAGCAGAACAATGATATGGTCAGTATTATAAGTGGCAGCTGAGAAGCTTGTTGATGTGCTTGCTACGGCTGCACATATACTAAAATTGGATCGATACAGAGAAGATTAGCATGGCCCCTGCGAAAGGATGACACGCAAATCCGTGAAGCGTTCCATATTTTGTTCTTTTTTAATTAGACAAAGAGTCACTTGGGACTAGGAAGATGTTGTACCAAGATTAGCATGGAACTTGTAAAAGGATGACACACAAATCAGTGAAGTGCTCCATATTTTCAACTTTTTTTGATTGACAAATAGGAACTAGGGTTCCTTAGGAAAAGGGAGATGCTGTGCCAAATTCCAAATGTTCAGTTTTTTTTTTTTTTTTTTCAAAGCAAAAACACACAGGGATAAAGACCATAAGAAGATCAGAAACATTTCCAACTGCATCTGGTATCAATGTATTGATGAAGTTGTTCATGTAGTGGACAATCTCAATCATTTGGTAAGATAAGAAGAACTGAAGCTGCTGTACATTTCTTTAGCTGACTCTAGGACTGACTCTACACAGACAATTGTGTTTGTGGTTTAGTTTTGAACAACATGCTTGTGAGAGGGTAAACGCAGTCTGTCGCTATCAGGAATGATGCAGTCTAGATGCCCACATATGGGGACTTTGTAGGAGTCAGCACTAGCAAAATGCAGAGGTACAACCTCAGTCTGGGAAGACCACATATTTGAGAATGAAATTTCCCCTTCCAAAAAAGCATGAACTATAATGAAATGGCAGAAGATGGCTGCCAGTACCTTAACAGAGACCCAGACAGTGACATCACCACGTGGAATAAACACACTGCCTGGAACCACGCCCCTTTCCTGCATTGACCTGCCCACTTTGTGATGTTCCTATGACTCTTGACACCAATCAAATTATTCTTCTTACTTTGCTACACAAACTGACCACACTTTAATCATGCACCTCCACAAGTTACCAGCCTCTTGGAAAATGCAATTAGGGTAACTAAGCATTTGCTCTCCAAATATTTTATCACATTTTACACAATACTCCATACAAGGTCTTGGTGAGCAGAACAATGATATGGTCAGTATTATAAGTGGCAGCTGAGAAGCTGGTTGATGTGCTTGCTACGGCTGCACATATACTAAAATTGGATCGATACAGAGAAGATTAGCATGGCCCCTGCGAAAGGATGACACGCAAATCCGTGAAGCGTTCCATATTTTGTTCTTTTTTAATTAGACAAAGAGTCACTTGGGACTAGGAAGATGTTGTACCAAGATTAGCATGGAACTTGTAAAGGGATGACACACAAATCAGTGAAGTGCTCCATATTTTCAACTTTTTTTGATTGACAAATAGGAACTAGGGTTCCTTAGGAAAAGGGAGATGCTGTGCCAAATTCCAAATGTTCAGTTTTTTTATTTTTCAAAGCAAACACACAAGAATGAACTCCATAAGAAGATCAGAAACATTTCCAACTGCATCTGGTGTCAATGTATTAATGAAGTTGCTCATGTAGTGGACAATCTCAATCATTTGGTAAGATTAGAAGATCTGAAGCTGCTGTACATTTCTTTAGCTGACTCTAGGACTGACTCTACACAGACAATTGTGTTTGTGGTTTAGTTGTGAACAACATGCTTGTAAGAGGGTAAACGCAGTCTGTCGCTATCAGGAATGATGCAGTCTAGATGCCCACATATGGGACTTTGTAGGAGTCAGCACTAGCAAAATGCAGAGGTACAACCTCAGTCTGGGAAGACCACATATTTGAGAATGAAATTTCCCCTTCCAAAAAAGCATGAACTATAATGAAATGGCAGAAGATTGCTGCCAGTACCTTAACAGAGACCCAGACAGTGACATCACCACGTGGAATAAACAAACTGCCTGGAACCACGCCCCTTTCCTGCATTGACCTGCCCACTTTGTGATGTTCCTATGACTCTTGACACCAATCAAATTATTCTTCTTACTTTGCTACACAAACTAACAATACTTTAATCATGCACCTCCACAAGTTACCAGCCTCTTGGAAAATGCAATTAGGGTAACTAAGCATTTGCTCTCCAAATATTTTATCAAATTTTTACACAATACTCCATACAAGGTCTTGGTGAGCAGAACAATGATATGGTCAGTATTATAAGTGGCAGCTGAGAAGCTTGTTGATGTGCTTGCTACGGCTGCACATATACTAAAATTGGATCGATACAGAGAAGATTAGCATGGCCCCTGCGAAAGGATGACACGCAAATCCGTGAAGCGTTCCATATTTTGTTCTTTTTTAATTAGACAAAGAGTCACTTGGGACTAGGAAGATGTTGTACCAAGATTAGCATGGAACTTGTAAAGGATGACACACAAATCAGTGAAGTGCTCCATATTTTCAACTTTTTTTGATTGACAAATAGGAACTAGGGTTCCTTGGGAAAAGGGAGATGCTGTGCCAAATTCCAAATGTTTAGGTTTTTATTTTTCAAAGCAAACACACAGGATGAACTACCATAAGAAGATCAGAAACATGTCCAACTGCAATCTGGTGTCAATGTATTAATGAAGTTGCTCATGTAGTGGACAATCTCAATCATTTGGTATGATAAGAAGAACTGAAGCTGCTGTACATTTCTTTAGCTGACTCTAGGCCTGACTCTACACAGACAATTGTGTTTGTGGTTTAGTTGTGAACAACATGCTTGTGAGAGGGTAAACGCAGTCTGTCGCTATCAGGAATGATGCAGTCTAGATGCCCACATATGGGGACTTTGTAGGAGTCAGCACTAGCAAAATGCAGAGGTACAACCTCAGTCTGGGAAGACCACATATTTGAGAATGAAATTTCCCCTTCCAAAAAAGCATGAACTATAATGAAATGGCAGAAGATGGCTGCCAGTACCTTAACAGAGACCCAGACAGTGACATCACCACGTGGAATAAACACACTGCCTGGAACCACGCCCCTTTCCTGCATTGACCTGCCCACTTTGTGATGTTCCCATGACTCTTGACACCAATCAAATTATTCATCTTTCTTTGCTACACAAACTGACCACACTTTAATCATGCACCTCCACAAGTTACCAGCCTCTTGGAAAATGCAATTAGGGTAACTAAGCATTTGCTCTCCAAATATTTTATCACATTTTTACACAATACTCCATACAAGGTCTTGGTGAGCAGAACAATGATATGGTCAGTATTATAAGTGGCAGCTGAGAAGCTTGTTGATGTGCTTGCTACGGCTGCACATATACTAAAATTGGATCGATACAGAGAAGATTAGCATGGCCCCTGCGAAAGGATGACACGCAAATCCGTGAAGCGTTCCATATTTTGTTCTTTTTTAATTAGACAAAGAGTCACTTGGGACTAGGAAGATGTTGTACCAAGATTAGCATGGAACTTGTAAAGGGATGACACACAAATCAGTGAAGTGCTCCATATTTTCAACTTTTTTTGATTGACAAATAGGAACTAGGGTTCCTTAGGAAAAGGGAGATGCTGTGCCAAATTCCAAATGTTTTTTTTTTTTTTATTTTTCAAAGCAAAAATACACAGGGATGAACTCCATAAGAAGATCTGAAACATTTTCAACTGCATCTGGTGTCAATGTATTAATGAAGTTGCTCATGTAGTGGACAATCTCAATCATTTGGTAAGATTAGAAGATCTGAAGCTGCTGTACATTTCTTTAGCTGACTCTAGGACTGACTCTACACAGACAATTGTGTTTGTGGTTTAGTTGTGAACAACATGCTTGTGAGAGGGTAAACGCAGTCTGTCGCTATCAGGAATGATGCAGTCTAGATGCCCACATATGGGGACTTTGTAGGAGTCAGCACTAGCAAAATGCAGAGGTACAACCTCAGTCTGGGAAGACCACATATTTGAGAATGAAATTTCCCCTTCCAAAAAGCATGAACTATAATGAAATGGCAGAAGATTGCTGCCAGTACCTTAACAGAGACCCAGACAGTGACATCACCACGTGGAATAAACACACTGCCTGGAACCACGCCCCTTTCCTGCATTGACCTGCCCACTTTGTGATGTTCCTATGACTCTTGACACCAATCAAATTATTCTTCTTTCTTTGCTACACAAACTGACCATACTTTAATCATGCACCTCCACAAGTTACCAGCCTCTTGGAAAATGCAATTAGGGTAACTAAGCATTTGCTCTCCAAATATTTTATCACATTTTTACACAATACTCCATACAAGGTCTTGGTGAGCAGAACAATGATATGGTCAGTATTATAAGTGGCAGCTGAGAAGCTTGTTGATGTGCTTGCTACGGCTGCACATATACTAAAATTGGATCGATACAGAGAAGATTAGCATGGCCCCTGCGAAAGGATGACACGCAAATCCGTGAAGCGTTCCATATTTTGTTCTTTTTTAATTAGACAAAGAGTCACTTGGGACTAGGAAGATGTTGTACCAAGATTAGCATGGAACTTGCAAAAGGATGACACACAAATCAGTGAAGTGCTCCATATTTTCAACTTTTTTGATTGACAAATAGGAACTAGGGTTCCTTAGGAAAAGGGAGATGCTGTGCCAAATTCCAAATGTTTAGTTTTTTTATTTTCAAAGCAAACACACAAGGATGAAGACTCATAAGAAGATCAGAAACATTTCCAACTGCATCTGGTGTCAATGTATTAATGAAGTTGCTCATGTAGTGGACAATCTCAATCATTTGGTAAGATTAGAAGAACTGAAGCTGCTGTACATTTCTTTAGCTGACTCTAGGACTGACTCTACACAGACAATTGTGTTTGTGGTTTAGTTGTGAACAAAATGCTTGTGAGAGGGTAAACGCAGTCTGTCGCTATCAGGAATGATGCAGTCTAGATGCCCACATATGGGGACTTTGTAGGAGTCAGCACTAGCAAAATGCAGAGGTACAACCTCAGTCTGGGAAGACCACATATTTGAGAATGAAATTTCCCCTTCCAAAAAAGCATGAACTATAATGAAATGGCAGAAGATGGCTGCCAGTACCTTAACAGAGACCCAGACAGTGACATCACCACGTGGAATAAACACACTGCCTGGAACCACGCCCCTTTCCTGCATTGACCTGCCCACTTTGTGATGTTCCCATGACTCTTGACACCAATCAAATTATTCTTCTTTCTTTGCTACACAAACTGACCACACTTTAATCATGCACCTCCACAAGTTACCAGCCTCTTGGAAAATGCAATTAGGGTAACTAAGCATTTGCTCTCCAAATATTTTATCACATTTTACACAATACTCCATACAAGGTCTTGGTGAGCAGAACAATGATATGGTCAGTATTATAAGTGGCAGCTGAGAAGCTTGTTGATGTGCTTGCTACGGCTGCACATATACTAAAATTGGATCGATACAGAGAAGATTAGCATGGCCCCTGCGAAAGGATGACACGCAAATCCGTGAAGCGTTCCATATTTTGTTCTTTTTTAATTAGACAAAAGAGTCACTTGGGACTAGGAAGATGTTGTACCAAGATTAGCATGGAACTTGCAAAAGGATGACACACAAATCAGTGAAGTGCTCCATATTTTCAAAATTTTTTTGATTGACAAATAGGAACTAGGGTTCCTTAGGAAAAGGGAGATGCTGTGCCAAATTCCAAATGTTTAGTTTTTTTTTTTTTTTTTTCAAAGCAAAAACACACAGGGATAAAGACCATAAGAAGATCAGAAACATTTCCAACTGCATCTGGTATCAATGTATTGATGAAGTTGCTCATGTAGTGGACAATCTCAATCATTTGGTATGATAAGAAGAACTGAAGCTGCTGTACATTTCTTTAGCTGACTCTAGGCCTGACTCTACACAGACAATTGTGTTTGTGGTTTAGTTTTGAACAACATGCTTGTGAGAGGGTAAACGCAGTCTGCCGCTATCAGGAATGATGCAGTCTAGATGCCCACATATGGGGACTTTGTAGGAGTCAGCACTAGCAAAATGCAGAGGTACAACCTCAGTCTGGGAAGACCACATATTTGAGAATGAAATTTCCCCTTCCAAAAAAGCATGAACTATAATGAAATGGCAGAAGATGGCTGCCAGTACCTTAACAGAGACCCAGACAGTGACATCACCACGTGGAATAAACACACTGCCTGGAACCACGCCCCTTTCCTGCATTGACCTGCCCACTTTGTGATGTTCCTATGACTCTTGACACCAATCAAATTATTCTTCTTACTTTGCTACACAAACTAAACATACTTTAATCATGCAGCTCCACAAGTTACCAGCCTCTTGGAAAATGCAATTAGGGTAACTAAGCATTTGCTCTCCAAATATTTTATCACATTTTTACACAATACTCCATACAAGGTCTTGGTGAGCAGAACAATGATATGGTCAGTATTATAAGTGGCAGCTGAGAAGCTTGTTGATGTGCTTGCTACGGCTGCACATATACTAAAATTGGATCGATACAGAGAAGATTAGCATGGCCCCTGCGAAAGGATGACACGCAAATCCGTGAAGCGTTCCATATTTTGTTCTTTTTTAATTAGACAAAGAGTCACTTGGGACTAGGAAGATGTTGTACCAAGATTAGCATGGAACTTGCAAAAGGATGACACACAAATCAGTGAAGTGCTCCATATTTTCAACTTTTTTTGATTGACAAATAGGAACTAGGGTTCCTTAGGAAAAGGGAGATGCTGTGCCAAATTCCAATTGTTCAGTTTTTTTTTTTTTCAAAGCAAACACACAAAAAGGAACTCCATAAGAAGATCAGAAACATTTTCCAACTGCATCTGGTGTCAATGTATTAATGAAGTTGCTCATGTAGTGGACAATCTCAATCATTTGGTAAGATTAGAAGATCTGAAGCTGCTGTACATTTCTTTAGCTGACTCTAGGCCTGACTCTACACAGACAATTGTGTTTGTGGTTTAGTTGTGAACAACATGCTTGTGAGAGGGTAAACGCAGTCTGCCGCTATCAGGAATGATGCAGTCTAGATGCCCACATATGGGGACTTTGTAGGAGTCAGCACTAGCAAAATGCAGAGGTACAACCTCAGTCTGGGAAGACCACATATTTGAGAATGAAATTTCCCCTTCCAAAAAAGCATGAACTATAATGAAATGGCAGAAGATTGCTGCCAGTACCTTAACAGAGACCCAGACAGTGACATCACCACGTGGAATAAACACACTGCCTGGAACCACGCCCCTTTCCTGCATTGACCTGCCCACTTTGTGATGTTCCCATGACTCTTGACACCAATCAAATTATTCTTCTTTACTTTGCTACACAATCTAACAATACTTTAATCATGCACCTCCACAAGTTACCAGCCTCTTGGAAAATGCATTTAGGGTAACTAAGCATTTGCTCTCCAAATATTTTATCAAATTTTTACACAATACTCCATACAAGGTCTTGGTGAGCAGAACAATGATATGGTCAGTATTATAAGTGGCAGCTGAGAAGCTGGTTGATGTGCTTGCTACGGCTGCACATATACTAAAATTGGATCGATACAGAGAAGATTAGCATGGCCCCTGCGAAAGGATGACACGCAAATCCGTGAAGCGTTCCATATTTTGTTCATTTTTAATTAGACAAAGAGTCACTTGGGTCTAGGAAGATGTTGTACCAAGATTAGCATGGAACTTGCAAAAGGATGACACACAAATCAGTGAAGTGCTCCATATTTTCAACTTTTTTTGATTGACAAATAGGAACTAGGGTTCCTTAGGAAAAGGGAGATGCTGTGCCAAATTCCAAATGTTTAGTTTTTTTTTTTTTTCAAAGCAAAAACACAAGAATGAACTCCATAAGAAGATCTGAAACATTTTCAACTGCATCTGGTGTCAATGTATTAATGAAGTTGCTCATGTAGTGGACAATCTCAATCATTTGGTAAGATAAGAAGATCTGAAGCTGCTGTACATTTCTTTAGCTGACTCTAGGACTGACTCTATGCAGACAATTGTGTTTGTGGTTTAGTTGTGAACAACATGCTTGTGAGAGGGTAAACGCAGTCTGTCGCTATCAGGAATGATGCAGTCTAGATGCCCACATATGGGGACTTTGTAGGAGTCAGCACTAGCAAAATGCAGAGGTACAACCTCAGTCTGGGAAGACCACATATTTGAGAATGAAATTTCCCCTTCCAAAAAAGCATGAACTATAATGAAATGGCAGAAGATTGCTGCCAGTACCTTAACAGAGACCCAGACAGTGACATCACCACGTGGAATAAACACACTGCCTGGAACCACGCCCCTTTCCTGCATTGACCTGCCCACTTTGTGATGTTCCATGACTCTTGACACCAATCAAATTATTCTTCTTTCTTTTCTACACAAACTGACCACCACTTTAATCATGCACCTCCACAAGTTACCAGCCTCTTGGAAAATGCAATTAGGGTAACTAAGCATTTGCTCTCTAAATATTTTATCAAATTTTTACACAATACTCCATACAAGGTCTTGGTGAGCAGAACAATGATATGGTCAGTATTATAAGTGGCAGCTGAGAAGCTGGTTGATGTGCTTGCTACGGCTGCACATATACTAAAATTGGATCGATACAGAGAAGATTAGCATGGCCCCTGCGAAAGGATGACACGCAAATCCGTGAAGCGTTCCATATTTTGTTCTTTTTTAATTAGACAAAGAGTCACTTGGGACTAGGAAGATGTTGTACCAAGATTAGCATGGAACTTGTAAAAGGATGACACACAAATCAGTGAAGTGCTCCATATTTTCAACTTTTTTTGATTGACAAATAGGAACTAGGGTTCCTTAGGAAAAGGGAGATGCTGTGCCAAATTCCAAATGTTAGTTTTTTTTTTTTTCAAAGCAAACACACAAGAATGAACTCCATAAGAAGATCAGAAACATTTCCAACTGCATCTGGTGTCAATGTATTAATGAAGTTGCTCATGTAGTGGACAATCTCAATCATTTGGTAAGATAAGAAGAACTGAAGCTGCTGTACATTTCTTTAGCTGACTCTAGGACTGACTCTACAGCAGACAATTGTGTTTGTGGTTTAGTTGTGAACAACATGCTTGTGAGAGGGTAAACGCAGTCTGTCGCTATCAGGAATGATGCAGTCTAGATGCCCACATATGGGGACTTTGTAGGAGTCAGCACTAGCAAAATGCAGAGGTACAACCTCAGTCTGGGAAGACCACATATTTGAGAATGAAATTTCCCCTGCCAAAAAAGCATGAACTATAATGAAATGGCAGAAGATGGCTGCCAGTACCTTAACAGAGACCCAGACAGTGACATCACCACGTGGAATAAACACACTGCCTGGAACCACGCCCCTTTCCTGCATTGACCTGCCCACTTTGTGATGTTCCCATGACTCTTGACACCAATCAAATTATTCATCTTTCTTTGCTACACAAACTGACCACTACTTTAATCATGCACCTCTACAAGTTACCAGCCTCTTGAAAATGCAATTAGGGTAACTAAGCATTTGCTCTCCAATATTTTATCACATTTTTACACAATACTCCATACAAGGTCTTGGTGAGCAGAACAATGATATGGTCAGTATTATAAGTGGCAGCTGAGAAGCTTGTTGATGTGCTTGCTACGGCTGCACATATACTAAAATTGGATCGATACAGAGAAGATTAGCATGGCCCCTGCGAAAGGATGACACGCAAATCCGTGAAGCGTTCCATATTTTGTTCTTTTTTAATTAGACAAAGAGTCACTTGGGACTAGGAAGATGTTGTACCAAGATTAGCATGGAACTTGCAAAAAAGATGACACACAAATCAGTGAAGTGCTCCATATTTTCAACTTTTTTTGATTGACAAATAGGAACTAGGGTTCCTTAGGAAAAGGGAGATGCTGTGCCAAATTCCAAATGTTTAGTTTTTTTTTTTTTCAAAGCAAAAACACAAGAATGAACTCCATAAGAAGATCAGAAACATTTCCAACTGCATCTGGTGTCAATGTATTAATGAAGTTGCTCATGTAGTGGACAATCTCAATCATTTGGTAAGATTAGAAGATCTGAAGCTGCTGTACATTTCTTTAGCTGACTCTAGGACTGACTCTACGCAGACAATTGTGTTTGTGGTTTAGTTGTGAACAAAATGCTTGTGAGAGTGTAAACGCAGTCTGTCGCTATCAGGAATGATGCAGTCTAGATGCCCACATATGGGGACTTTGTAGGAGTCAGCACTAGCAAAATGCAGAGGTACAACCTCAGTCTGGGAAGACCACATATTTGAGAATGAAATTTCCCCTTCCAAAAAAGCATGAACTATAATGAAATGGCAGAAGATTGCTGCCAGTACCTTAACAGAGACCCAGACAGTGACATCACCACGTGGAATAAACACACTGCCTGGAACCACGCCCCTTTCCTGCATTGACCTGCCCACTTTGTGATGTTCCTATGACTCTTGACACCAATCAAATTATTCTTCTTACTTTGCTACACAAACTAACAATACTTTAATCATGCACCTCCACAAGTTACCAGCCTCTTGGAAAATGCAATTAGGGTAACTAAGCATTTGCTCTCCAAATATTTTATCACATTTTTACACAATACTCCATACAAGGTCTTGGTGAGCAGAACAATGATATGGTCAGTATTATAAGTGGCAGCTGAGAAGCTTGGTTGATGTGCTTGCTACGGCTGCACATATACTAAAATTGGATCGATACAGAGAAGATTAGCATGGCCCCTGCGAAAGGATGACACGCAAATCCGTGAAGCGTTCCATATTTTGTTCTTTTTTAATTAGACAAAGAGTCACTTGGGACTAGGAAGATGTTGTACCAAGATTAGCATGGAACTTGTAAAAGGATGACACACAAATCAGTGAAGTGCTCCATATTTTCAACTTTTTTTGATTGACAAATAGGAACTAGGGTTCCTTAGGAAAAGGGAGATGCTGTGCCAAATTCCAAATGTTTAGTTTTTTTTTTTTTCAAAGCAAAAACACAAGGGATAAAGACCATAAGAAGATCAGAAACATTTCCAACTGCATCTGGTGTCAATGTATTAATGAAGTTGCTCATGTAGTGGACAATCTCAATCATTTGGTATGATAAGAAGAACTGAAGCTGCTGTACATTTCTTTAGCTGACTCTAGGACTGACTCTACACAGACAATTGTGTTTGTGGTTTAGTTTTGAACAACATGCTTGTAAGAGGGTAAACGCAGTCTGCCGCTATCAGGAATGATGCAGTCTAGATGCCCACATATGGGGACTTTGTAGGAGTCAGCACTAGCAAAATGCAGAGGTACAACCTCAGTCTGGGAAGACCACATATTTGAGAATGAAATTTCCCCTTCCAAAAAAGCATGAACTATAATGAAATGGCAGAAGATGGCTGCCAGTACCTTAACAGAGACCCAGACAGTGACATCACCACGTGGAATAAACACACTGCCTGGAACCACGCCCCTTTCCTGCATTGACCTGCCCACTTTGTGATGTTCCTATGACTCTTGACACCAATCAAATTATTCTTCTTACTTTGCTACACAAACTGACCACTACTTTAATCATGCACCTCCACATGTTACCAGCCTCTTGGAAAATGCAATTAGGGTAACTAAGCATTTGCTCTCCAAATATTTTATCACATTTTTACACAATACTCCATACAAGGTCTTGGTGAGCAGAACAATGATATGGTCAGTATTATAAGTGGCAGCTGAGAAGCTTGTTGATGTGCTTGCTACGGCTGCACATATACTAAAATTGGATCGATACAGAGAAGATTAGCATGGCCCCTGCGAAAGGATGACACGCAAATCCGTGAAGCGTTCCATATTTTGTTCTTTTTTAATTAGACAAAGAGTCACTTGGGACTAGGAAGATGTTGTACCAAGATTAGCATGGAACTTGTAAAAGGATGACACACAAATCAGTGAAGTGCTCCATATTTCAACTTTTTTTGATTGACAAATAGGAACTAGGGTTCCTTAGGAAAAGGGAGATGCTGTGCAAAATTCCAAATGTTTATTTTCAAAGCAAACACACAGGGATAAAGACTCCATAAGAAGATCAGAAACTTTTCCAACTGCAACTGGTGTCAATGTATTAATGAAGTTGCTCATGTAGTGGACAATCTCAATCATTTGGTAAGATAAGAAGAACTGAAGCTGCTGTACATTTCTTTAGCTGACTCTAGGCCTGACTCTACACAGACAATTGTGTTTGTGGTTTAGTTGTGAACAACATGCTTGTAAGAGGGTAAACGCAGTCTGCCGCTATCAGGAATGATGCAGTCTAGATGCCCACATATGGGGACTTTGTAGGAGTCAGCACTAGCAAAATGCAGAGGTACAACCTCAGTCTGGGAAGACCACATATTTGAGAATGAAATTTCCCCTTCCAAAAAAGCATGAACTATAATGAAATGGCAGAAGATGGCTGCCAGTACCTTAACAGAGACCCAGACAGTGACATCACCACGTGGAATAAACACACTGCCTGGAACCACGCCCCTTTCCTGCATTGACCTGCCCACTTTGTGATGTTCCCTATGACTCTTGACACCAATCAAATTATTCTTCTTACTTTGCTACACAAACTAGACCACTACTTTAATCATGCACCTCCACAAGTTACCAGCCTCTTGGAAAATGCAATTAGGGTAACTAAGCATTTGCTCTCTCAAATATTTTATCACATTTTTACACAATACTCCATACAAGGTCTTGGTGAGCAGAACAATGATATGGTCAGTATTATAAGTGGCAGCTGAGAAGCTGTTGATGTGCTTGCTACGGCTGCACATATACTAAAATTGGATCGATACAGAGAAGATTAGCATGGCCCCTGCGAAAGGATGACACGCAAATCCGTGAAGCGTTCCATTTTTCGTTCTTTTTTAATTAGACAAAGAGTCACTTGGGACTAGGAAGATGTTTGTACCAAGATTAGCATGGAACTTGCAAAGGATGACACACAAATCAGTGAAGTGCTCCATATTTTCAACTTTTTTTGATTGACAAATAGGAACTAGGGTTCCTTAGGAAAAGGGAGATGCTGTGCAAATTTCAAATGTTTATTTTATTTTCAAAGCAAACACACAGGGATAAAGACCATAAGAAGATCAGAAACATGTCCAACTGCAACTGGTGTCAATGTATTAATGAAGTTGCTCATGTAGTGGACAATCTCAATCATTTGGTAAGATTAGAAGAACTGAAGCTGCTGTACATTTCTTTAGCTGACTCTAGGCCTGACTCTACACAGACAATTGTGTTTGTGGTTTAGTTGTGAACAACATGCTTGTGAGAGGGTAAACGCAGTCTGCCGCTATCAGGAATGATGCAGTCTAGATGCCCACATATGGGGACTTTGTAGGAGTCAGCACTAGCAAAATGCAGAGGTACAACCTCAGTCTGGGAAGACCACATATTTGAGAATGAAATTTCCCCTTCCAAAAAAGCATGAACTATAATGAAATGGCAGAAGATGGCTGCCAGTACCTTAACAGAGACCCAGACAGTGACATCACCACGTGGAATAAACAAACTGCCTGGAACCACGCCCCTTTCCTGCATTGACCTGCCCACTTGTGATGTTCCTATGACTCTTGACACCAATCAAATTATTCTTCTTTCTTTGCTACACAAACTGACCACACTTTAATCATGCACCTCCACAAGTTACCAGCCTCTTGGAAAATGCAATTAGGGTAACTAAGCATTTGCTCTCCAAATATTTTATCACATTTTTACACAATACTCCATACAAGGTCTTGGTGAGCAGAACAATGATATGGTCAGTATTATAAGTGGCAGCTGAGAAGCTGGTTGATGTGCTTGCTACGGCTGCACATATACTAAAATTGGATCGATACAGAGAAGATTAGCATGGCCCCTGCGAAAGGATGACACGCAAATCCGTGAAGCGTTCCATATTTTGTTCTTTTTTAATTAGACAAAGAGTCACTTGGGACTAGGAAGATGTTGTACCAAGATTAGCATGGAACTTGCAAAAGGATGACACACAAATCAGTGAAGTGCTCCATATTTTCAACTTTTTTTGATTGACAAATAGGAACTAGGGTTCCTTAGGAAAAGGGAGATGCTGTGCCAAATTCCAAATGTTCAGTTTTTTTTATTTTCAAAGCAAACACACAAGGATGAACTCCATAAGAAGATCAGAAACATGTCCAACTGCATCTGGTGTCAATATATTAATGAAGTTGCTCATGTAGTGGACAATCTCAATCATTTGGTATGATAAGAAGATCTGAAGCTGCTGTACATTTCTTTAGCTGACTCTAGGACTGACTCTACACAGACAATTGTGTTGTGGTTTAGTTTTGAACAACATGCTTGTGAGAGGGTAAACGCAGTCTGCCGCTATCAGGAATGATGCAGTCTAGATGCCCACATATGGGGACTTTGTAGGAGTCAGCACTAGCAAAATGCAGAGGTACAACCTCAGTCTGGGAAGACCACATATTTGAGAATGAAATTTCCCCTTCCAAAAAAGCATGAACTATAATGAAATGGCAGAAGATGCTGCCAGTAGCTTAACAGAGACCAGACAGTGACATCACCACGTGGAATAAAACACACTGCCTGGAACCACGCCCCTTTCCTGCATTGACCTGCCCACTTTGTGATGTTCCATGACTCTTGACACCAATCAAATTATTCTTCTTACTTTGCTACACAACTGACCACACTTTAATCATGCACCTCCACAAGTTACCAGCCTCATGGAAATTGCAATTAGGGTAACTAAGCATTTGCTCTCCAAATATTTTATCACATTTTTACACAATACTCCATACAAGGTCTTGGTGAGCAGAACAATGATATGGTCAGTATTATAAGTGGCAGCCGAGAAGCTTGTTGATGTGCTTGCTACGGCTGCACATATACTAAAATTGGATCGATACAGAGAAGATTAGCATGGCCCCTGCGAAAGGATGACACGCAAATCCGTGAAGCGTTCCATATTTTGTTCTTTTTTAATTAGACAAAGAGTCACTTGGGACTAGGAAGATGTTGTACCAAGATTAGCATGGAACTTGCAAAAGGATGACACACAAATCAGTGAAGTGCTCCATATTTTCAACTTTTTTTGATTGACAAATAGGAACTAGGGTTCCTTAGGAAAAGGGAGATGCTGTGACAAATTCCAAATGTTTCTTTTATTTCAAAGCAAACACACAGCGATAAAGACCACAAGAAGATCAGAAACATATCCAACTGCAACTGGTGTCAAGGTATTAATGAAGTTGCTCATGTAGTGGACAATCTCAATCATTTGGTATGATAAGGAGAACTGAAGCTGCTGTACATTTCTTTAGCTGACTCTAGGCCTGACTCTACACAGACAATTGTGTTTGTGGTTTAGTTTTGAACAACATGCTTGTGAGAGGGTAAACGAAGTCTGTCGCTATCAGGAATGATGCAGTCTAGATGCCCACATATGGGGACTTTGTAGGAGTCAGCACTAGCAAAATGCAGAGGTACAACCTCAGTCTGGGAAGACCACATATTGAGAATGAAATTTCCCCTTCCAAAAAGCAATGAACTATAATGAAATGGCAGAAGATTGCTGCCAGTACCTTAACAGAGACCCAGACAGTGACATCACCACGTGGAATAAACACACTGCCTGGAACCACGCCCCTTTCCTGCATTGACCTGCCCACTTTGTGATGTTCCCATGACTCTTGACACCAATCAAATTATTCTTCTTTCTTTGCTACACAAACTGACCACACTTTAATCATGCACCTCCACAAGTTACCAGCCTCTTGGAAAATGCAATTAGGGTAACTAAGCATTTGCTCTCTAAATATTTTATCAAATTTTTACACAATACTCCATACAAGGTCTTGGTGAGCAGAACAATGATATGGTCAGTATTATAAGTGGCAGCTGAGACGCTTTTTGATGTGCTTGCTACACCTGCACATATACTAAAATTGGATCGATACAGAGAAGATTAGCATGGCCCCTGCGAAAGGATGACACGCAAATCCGTGAAGCGTTCCATATTTTGTTCTTTTTTAATTAGACAAAGAGTCACTTGGTACTAGGAAGATGTTGTACCAAGATTAGCATGGAACTTGTAAAGGGATGACACACAAATCAGTGAAGTGCTCCATATTTTCAACTTCTTTTGATTGACAAATAGGAACTAGGGTTCCTTAGGAAAAGGGAGATGCTGTGCCAAATTCCAAATGTTTCAGTTTTTTTTTTTTTTTCAAAGCAAACACACAAGAATGAACTCCATAAGAAGATCAGAAACATTTCCAACTGCATCTGGTGTCAATGTATTAATGAAGTTGCTCATGTAGTGGACAATCTCAATCATTTGGTATGATAAGAAGAACTGAAGCTGCTGTACATTTCTTTAGCTGACTCTAGGCCTGACTCTACACAGACAATTGTGTTTGTGGTTTAGTTGTGAACAACATGCTTGTGAGAGGGTAAACGCAGTCTGCCGCTATCAGGAATGATGCAGTCTAGATGCCCACATATGGGGACTTTGTAGGAGTCAGCACTAGCAAAATGCAGAGGTACAACCTCAGTCTGGGAAGACCACATATTTGAGAATGAAATTTCCCCTTCCAAAAAAGCATGAACTATAATGAAATGGCAGAAGATTGCTGCCAGTACCTCTAACAGAGACCCAGACAGTGACATCACCACGTGGAATAAACACACTTGCCTGGAACCACGCCCCTTTCCTGGCATTGACCTGCCCACTTTGTGATGTTCCCATGACTCTTGACACCAATCAAATTATTCTTCTTACTTTGCTACACAAACTGACCACACTTTAATCATGCACCTCCACAAGTTACCAGCCTCTTGGAAAATGCAATTAGGGTAACTAAGCATTTGCTCTCCAAATATTTTATCACATTTTTACACAATACTCCATACAAGGTCTTGGTGAGCAGAACAATGATATGGTCAGTATTATAAGTGGCAGCTGAGAAGCTGTTGATGTGCTTGCTACGCTGCACATATCCTAAAATTGGATCGATACAGAGAAGATTAGCATGGCCCCTGCGAAAGGATGACACGCAAATCCGTGAAGCGTTCCATATTTTGTTCTTTTTTAATTAGAAAAAGAGTCACTTGGGACTAGGAAGATGTTTGTACCAAGATTAGCATGGAACTTGCAAAAGGATGACACACAAATCAGTGAAGTGCTCCATATTTTCAACTTTTTTTTGATTGACAAATAGGAACTAGGGTTCCTTGGGAAAAGGGAGATGCTGTGCCAAATTCCAATGTTCAGTTTTTTTTTTTTTTTCAAAGCAAAAACACAAGGGAATGAAACCATAAGAAGATCAGAAACATTCCAACTGCAATCTGGTGTCAATGTATTAATGAAGTTGCTCATGTAGTGGACAATCTCAATCATTTGGTAATGATAAGAAGAACTGAAGCTGCTGTACATTTCTTTAGCTGACTCTAGGACTGACTCTACACAGACAATTGTGTTTGTGGTTTAGTTGTGAACAACATGCTTGTAGAGGGGTAACGCAGTCTGTCCGCTATCAGGAATGATGCAGTCTAGATGCCCACATATGGGGACTTTGTAGGAGTCAGCACTAGCAAAATGCAGAGGTACAACCTCAGTCTGGGAAGACCACATATTTGAGAATGAAATTTCCCCTTCCAAAAAAGCATGAACTATAATGAAATGGCAGAAGATGGCTGCCAGTACCTTAACAGAGACCCAGACAGTGACATCACCACGTGGAATAAACACACTGCCTGGAACCACGCCCCTTTCCTGCATTGACCTGCCCACTTTGTGATGTTCCATGACTCTTGACACCAATCAAATTATTCATCTTTCTTTGCTACACAAACTGACCACACTTTAATCATGCACCTCCACAAGTTACCAGCCTCTTGCAAAATGCAATTAGGGTAACTAAGCATTTGCTCTCCAATATTTTATCACACTTTTACACAATACTCCATACAAGGTCTTGGTGAGCAGAACAATGATATGGTCAGTATTATAAGTGGCAGCCGAGAAGCTTGTTGATGTGCTTGCTACGGCTGCACATATACTAAAATTGGATCGATACAGAGAAGATTAGCATGGCCCCTGCGAAAGGATGACACGCAAATCCGTGAAGCGTTCCATATTTTGTTCATTTTTAATTAGACAAAGAGTCACTTGGTACTAGGAAGATGTTGTACAAAGATTAGCATGGAACTTGGTAAGGATGACACACAAATCAGTGAAGTGCTCCATATTTTCAACTTTTTTTGATTGACAAATAGGAACTAGGGTTCCTTAGGAAAAGGGAGATGCTGTGCCAAATTCCAAATGTTCAGTTTTTTTGTTTTTTTTTTCAAAGCAAACACACAGGGATAAAGACCATAAGAAGATCAGAAACATTTCCAACTGCATCTGGTGTCAATGTATTGATGAAGTTGCTCATGTAGTGGACAATCTCAATCATTTGGTAAGATAAGAAGAACTGAAGCTGCTGTACATTTCTTTAGCTGACTCTAGGACGTACTCTACACAGACAATTGTGTTTGTGGTTTAGTTGTGAACAACATGCTTGTGAGAGGGTAAACGCAGTCTGCCGCTATCAGGAATGATGCAGTCTAGATGCCCACATATGGGGACTTTGTAGGAGTCAGCACTAGCAAAATGCAGAGGTCCCACCTCAGTCTGGGAAGACCACATATTTGAGAATGAAATTTCCCCTTCCAAAAAAGCATGAACTATAATGAAATGGCAGAAGATGGCTGCCAGTACCTTAACAGAGACCCAGACAGTGACATCACCACGTGGAATAAACAACACTGCCTGGACCACGCCCCTTTCCTGCATTGACCTGCCCACTTCATGATGTTCCTATGACTCTTGACACCAATCAAATTATTCTTCTTACTTTGCTACACAAACTGACCACACTTTAATCATGCACCTCCACAAGTTACCAGCCTCTTGGAAAATACCATTAGGGTAACTAAGCATTTGCTCTCCAAATATTTTATCACATTTTTACACAATACTCCATACAAGGTCTTGGTGAGCAGAACAATGATTTGGTCAGTATTATAAGTGGGCAGCTGAGAAGCTTGTTGATGTGCTTGCTACGGCTGCACATATACTAAAATTGGATCGATACAGAGAAGATTAGCATGGCCCCTGCGAAAGGATGACACGCAAATCCGTGAAGCGTTCCATATTTTGTTCTTTTTTAATTAGACAAAGAGTCACTTGGGACTAGGAAGATGTTGTACCAAGATTAGCATGGAACTTGCAAAAGGATGACACACAAATCAGTGAAGTGCTCCATATTTTCAACTTTTTTTGATTGACAAATAGGAACTAGGGTTCCTTTAATAAAAGGGAGTTGCTGTGCCAAATTCTAAATGTTTATTTTATTTTCAAAGCAAACACACAGGGATGAACTCCATAAGAAGATCAGAAACATTTCCAACTGCAACTGGTGTCAATGTATTAATGAAGTTGCTCATGTAGTGGACAATCTCAATCATTTGGGATGATAAGAAGATACTGAAGCTGCTGTACATTTCTTTAGCTGACTCTAGGACTGACTCTACGCAGACAATTGTGTTTGTGGTTTAGTTGTTGAACAAAATGCTTGTAAGAGGGTAACGCAGTCTGTCCGCTATCAGGAATGATGCAGTCTAGATGCCCACATATGGGGACTTTGTAGGAGTCAGCACTAGCAAAATGCAGAGGTACAACCTCAGTCTGGGAAGACCACATATTTGAGAATGAAATTTCCCCTTCCAAAAAAGCATGAACTATAATGAAATGGCAGAAGATGGCTGCCAGTACCTTAACAGAGACCCAGACAGTGACATCACCACGTGGAATAAACACACTGCCTGGAACCACGCCCCCTTTCCTGCATTGACCTGCCCACTTTGATGATGTTCCTCATGACTCTTGACACCAATCAAATTATTCTTCTTACTTTGCTACACAAACTAAGAATACTTTAATCATGCACCTCCACAAGTTACCAGCCTCTTGGAAAATGCAATTAGGGTAACTAAGCATTTGCTCTCTAAATATTTTATCAAATTTTTACACAATACTCCATACAAGGTCTTGGTGAGCAGAACAATGATTATGGTCAGTATTATAAGTGGCAGCTGAGAAGCTGTGTTGATGTGCTTGCTACGGCTGCACATATACTAAAATTGGATCGATACAGAGAAGATTAGCATGGCCCCTGCGAAAGGATGACACGCAAATCTGTGAAGCGTTCCATATTTTGTTCATTTTTAATTAGACAAAGAGTCACTTGGGTACTAGGAAGATGTTTGTACCAAGATTAGCATGGAACTTGTAAAAGGATGACACACAAATCAGTGAAGTGCTCCATATTTTCAACTTTTTTTGATTGACAAATAGGAACTAGGGTTCCTTAGGAAAAGGGAGATGCTGTGCCAAATTCCAAATGTTTGTTTTTTTTTTTTTTCAAAGCAAAAACACAAGAATGAACTCCATAAGAAGATCAGAAACATTTCCAACTGCATCTGGTGTCAATGTATTAATGAAGTTGCTCATGTAGCGGACAATCTCAATCATTTGGTAATGA
Organism: Denticeps clupeoides; assembly: GCF_900700375.1. Classification (NCBI taxonomy): domain Eukaryota; kingdom Metazoa; phylum Chordata; class Actinopteri; order Clupeiformes; family Denticipitidae; genus Denticeps; species Denticeps clupeoides. The sequence goes on along the minus strand of NW_021629839.1, from coordinate 28,630 downwards.
TAGAAGACTGAAGCTGCTGTACATTTCTTTAGCTGACTCTAGGCCTGACTCTACACAGACAATTGTGTTTGTGGTTTAGTTGTGAACACAATGCTTGTGAGAGGTGTAAACGCAGTCTGTCGCTATCAGGAATGATGCAGTCTAGATGCCCACATATGGGGACTTTGTAGGAGTCAGCACTAGCAAAATGCAGAGGTACAACCTCAGTCTGGGAAGACCACATATTTGAGAATGAAATTTTCCCCTTCCAAAAAAGCATGAACTATAATGAAATGGCAGAAGATTGCTGCCAGTACCTTAACAGAGACCCAGACAGTGACATCACCACGGTGGAATAAACAAACTGCCTGGAACCACGCCCCTTTCCTGCATTGACCTGCCCACTTATGTGATGTTCCTATGACTCTTGACACCAATCAAATTATTCTTCTTACTTTGCTACACAAACTGACCACACTTTAATCATGCACCTCCACAAGTTACCAGCCTCTTGGAAAATGCAATTAGGGTAACTAAGCATTTGCTCTCCAAATATTTGATCACATTTTTACACAATACTCCATACAAGGTCTTGGTGAGCAGAACAATGATATGGTCAGTATTATAAGTGGCAGCTGAGAAGCTGGCTGATGTGCTTGCTACGGCTGCACATATACTAAAATTGGATCGATACAGAGAAGATTAGCATGGCCCCTGCGAAAGGATGACACGCAAATCCGTGAAGCGTTCCATATTTTGTTCTTTTTAATTAGACAAAGAGTCACTTGGGACTAGGAAGATGTATGTACCAAGATAGCATGGAACTTGCAAAAGGATGACGACAACAATCAGTGAAGTGCTCCATATTTTCACACTTTTTTGATTGACAAATAGGAACTAGGGTTCCTTAGGAAAAGGGAGTTGCTGTGCCAATTTCTAAATGTTTATTTATTTTCAAAAGCAAACACACAGGAATAAAGACCATAAGAAGATCAGAAACTTTTCCAAATGCAACTGGTGTCATATATAATAAAGTTGCTCATGTAGTGGACCAATCTCAATCATTTGGTAAGATAAGAAGAACTGAAGCTGCTGTAACATTTCTTTAGCTGACTCTAGGCCTGACTCTACGACGACAATTGTGTTTTGGGTTTAGTTGGAACAACATGCTTGTAAGAGGGTAACGCAGTCTGCCGCTTTTAGGAATGATGCAGTCTAGATGCCCACATATGGGGACTTTGTAGGAGTCAGCACTAGCAAAATGCAGAGGTACAACCTCAGTCTGGGAAGACCACATATTTTAGAATGAAATTTCCCCTTCCAAAAAAGCATGAACTATAATGAAATGGCAGAAGATGGCTGCCAGTACCTTAACAGAGACCCAGACAGTGACATCACCACGTGGAATAAACACACTGCCTGGAACCACGCCCCTTTCCTGCATTGACCTGCCCACTTTGTGATGTTCCTATGACCTTGACCACCAATCAAATTATTCTTCTTCTTTGCTACACAAACTAGACAACTACTTTAATCATGCACCTCCACAAGTTACCAGCCTCTTGGAAAATGCAATTAGGGTAACTAAGCATTTGCTCTCTAAATATTTTATCAAATTTTACACAATACTCCATACAAGGTCTTGGTGAGCAGAACAATGATATGGTCAGTATTATAAGTGGCAGCCTGAGAAGCTTGTTGATGTGCTTGCTACGGCTGCACATATACTAAAATTGGATCGATACAGAGAAGATTAGCATGGCCCCTGCGAAAGGATGACACGCAAATCCGTATGAAGCGTTCCATATTTTGTTCTTTTTAATTAGACAAAGAGTCACTTGGGACTAGGAAGATGTTGTACCAAGATTAGCATGGAACTTGTAAAGGGATGACACACAAATCAGTGAAGTGCTCCATATTTTCAACTTCTTTTGATTGACAATAGGAACTAGGGTTCCTTAGGAAAAGGGAGATGCTGTGCCAAATTCCAAATGTTTCAGTTTTTTTTTTATTTTCAAAGCAAACACACAGGAAATGAATCCATAAGAAGATCAGAAACATGTCCAACTGCAATCTGGTGTCAAGTATTAATGAAGTTGCTCATGTAGTGGACAATCTCAATCATTTGGTATAGATAAGAAGAACTGAAGCTGCTGTACATTCTTTAGCTGACTCTAGGCCTGACTCTACACAGACAATTGTGTTTGTGGTTTAGTTGTGAACAACATGCTTGTGAGAGGGTAAACGCAGTCTGTCGCTATCAGGAATGATGCAGTCTAGATGCCCACATATGGGGACTTTGTAGGAGTCAGCACTAGCAAAATGCAGAGGTACAACCTCAGTCTGGGAAGACCACATATTTGAGAATGAAATTTCCCCTTCCAAAAAGCATGAACTATAATGAAATGGCAGAAGATTGCTGTCAGTACCTTAACAGAGACCCAGACAGTGACATCACCACGTGGAATAAACACACTGCCTGGAACCACGCCCCTTTCCTGCATTGACCTGCCCACTTTGTGATGTTCCTATGACTCTTGACACCAATCAAATTATTCTTCTTTCTTTGCTACACAAACTGAACATACTTAATCATGCACCTCCACAAGTTACCAGCCTCTTGGAAAATGCAATTAGGGTAACTAAGCATTTGCTCTCTAAATATTTTATCACATTTTTACACAATACTCCATACAAGGTCTTGGTGAGCAGAACCAATGATATTGGTCAGTATTATAAGTGGCAGCTGAGAAGCTTGTTGATGTGCTTGCTACGGCTGCCATATACTAAATTGGATCGATACAGAGAAGATTAGCATGGCCCCTGCGAAAGGATGACACGCAATCCGTGAAGCGTTCCATATTTTGTTCTTTTTTAATTAGACAAAGAGTCACTTGGGACTAGGAAGATGTTTGTACCAAGATTAGCATGGAACTTGCAAAAGGATGACACACAAATCAGTGAAGTGCTCCATATTTTCAACTTTTTTTTGATTGACAAATAGGAACTAGGGTTCCTTAGGAAAAGGGAGATGCTGTGCCAAATTCCAAATGTTTAGTTTTTTTTTTTTTTTTTTTCAAAGCAAAAACACACAGGGATAAAGACCATAAGAAGATCAGAAACATTCCAACTGCAATCTGGTGTCAATGTATTAATGAAGTTGCTCATGTAGTGGACAATCTCAATCATTTGGTAATGATAGAAGACTGAAGCTGCTGTACATTTCTTTAGCTGACTCTAGGCCTGACTCTACGACAGACAATTGTGTTTGTGGTTTAGTTGTGAACAACATGCTTGTAGAGGGTAAACGCAGTCTGCCACTATCAGGAATGATGCAGTCTAGATGCCCACATATGGGGACTTTGTAGGAGTCAGCACTAGCAAAATGCAGAGGTACAACCTCAGTCTGGGAAGACCACATATTTGAGAATGAAATTTTCCCCTTCCAAAAAAGCATGAACTATAATGAAATGGCAGAAGATGGCTTGCCAGTACCTTAACAGAGACCCAGACAGTGACATCACCACGTGGAATAAACACACTGCCTGGAACCACGCCCCCTTTCCTGCATTGACCTGCCCACTTTGTGATGTTCCTATGACTCTTGACACCAATCAAATTATTCATCTTCTTTGCTACACAAACTGACCACACTTTAATCATGCACCTCCACAAGTTACCAGCCTCTTGGAAAATGCAATTAGGGTAACTAAGCATTTGCTCTCCAAATATTTTATCAAATTTTTACACAATACTCCATACAAGGTCTTGGTGAGCAGAACAATGATATGGTCAGTATTATAAGTTGCAGCTGAGAAGCTGGTTAATGTGCTTGCTACGGCTGCACATATACTAAAATTGGATCGATACAGAGAAGATTAGCATGGCCCCTGCGAAAGGATTGACACGCAAATCCGTGAAGCGTTCCATATTTTGTTCTTTTTTAATTAGACAAAGAGTCACTTGGGACTAGGAAGATGTTGTACCAAGATTAGCATGGAACTTGCAAAGGATGACACAAAAATCAGTGAAGTGCTCCATATTTTCAACTTTTTTTGATTGACAAATAGGAACTAGGGTTCCTTAGGAAAAGGGAGATGCTGTGCAAATTTCAAATGTTAGTTTTTTTATTTTCAAAGCAAACACACAGGGATGAATCCATAAGAAGATCAGAAACTTTCCAACTGCAACTGGTGTCAATGTATTAATGAAGTTGCTCATGTAGTGGACAATCTCAATCATTTGGTATGATAGAAGATCTGAAAGCTGCTGTACATTTCTTTAGCTGACTCTAGGACTGACTCTACACAGACAATTGTGTTTGATGGTTTAGTTGTGAACAAAATGCTTGTGAGAGGGTAAACTAAGTCAGCCGCAATCAGGAATGATGCAGTCTAGATGCCCACATATGGGGACTTTGTAGGAGTCAGCACTAGCAAAATGCAGAGGTACAACCTCAGTCTGGGAAGACCACATATTTGAGAATGAAATTTCCCCTGCCAAAAAAGCATGAACTATAATGAAATGGCAGAAGATGGCTGCCAGTACCTTAACAGAGACCCAGACAGTGACATCACCCCGTGGAATAAACACACTGCCTGGAACCACGCCCCTTTCCTGCATTGACCTGCCCACTTTGTGATGTTCCTATGACTCTTGACACCAATCAATTTATTCTTCTTACTTTGCTACACAAACTGACCACACTTTAATCATGCACCTCCACAAGTTACCAGCCTCTTGGAAAATACAATTAGGGTAACTAAGCATTTGCTCTCCAAATATTTATCACATTTTTACACAATACTCCATACAAGGTCTTGGTGAGCAGAACAATGATATGGTCAGTATTATAAGTGGCAGCTGAGAAGCTTGGTGATGTGCTTGCTACGGCTGCACATATACTAAAATTGGATCGATACAGAGAAGATTAGCATGGCCCCTGCGAAAGGATGACACGCAAATCCGTGAAGCGTTCCATATTTTGTTCTTTTTTAATTAGACAAAGAGTCACTTGGGACTAGGAAGATGTTGTACCAAGATTAGCATGGAACTTGCAAAAGGATGACACACAAATCAGTGAAGTGCTCCATATTTTCAACTTTTTTTGATTGACAAATAGGAACTAGGGTTCCTTAGGAAAAGGGAGATGCTGTGCCAAATTCCAAATGTTTAGTTTTTTTTTTTTCAAAGCAAAACACACAGGATAAGACTCATAAGAAGATCAGAACATTTTCCAACTGCAATCTGGTGTCAATGTATTAATGAAGTTGCTTCATGTAGTGGACAATCTCAATCATTTGGTAATGATAAGAAGAACTGAAGCTGCTGTACATTTCTTTAGCTGACTCTAGGCCTGACTCTACACAGACAATTGTGTTTGTGGTTTAGTTTTGAACAACATGCTTGTGAGAGGGTAACGCAGTCTGCCGCTATCAGGAATGATGCAGTCTAGATGCCCACATATGGGGACTTTGTAGGAGTCAGCACTAGCAAAATGCAGAGGTACAACCTCAGTCTGGGAAGACCACATATTTGAGAATGAAATTTCCCCTTCCAAAAAAGCATGAACTATAATGAAATGGCAGAAGATGGCTGCCAGTACCTTAACAGAGACCCAGACAGTGACATCATCACGTGGAATAAACAAACTGCCTGGAACCACGCCCCTTTCCTGCATTGACCTGCCCACTTTGTGATGTTCCTATGACTCTTGACACCAATCAAATTATTCTTCTTTCTTTGCTACACAAACTGACCATACTTTAATCATGCACCTCCACAAGTTACCAGCCTCTTGGAAAATGCAATTAGGGTAACTAAGCATTTGCTCTCCAATATTTTATCACATTTTTACACCAATACTCCATACAAGGTCTTGGTGAGCAGAACAATGATATGGTCAGTATTATAAGTGGCAGCCTGAGAGCTGTTGATGTGCTTGCTACGGCTGCACATATACTAAAATTGGATCGATACAGAGAAGATTAGCATGGCCCCTGCGAAAGGATGACACGCAAATCCGTGAAGCGTTCCATATTTTGTTCTTTTTTAATTAGACAAGAGTCACTTGGGACTAGGAAGATGTTGTACCAAGATTAGCATGGAACTTGTAAAGGGATGACACACAAATCAGTGAAGTGCTCCATATTTTCAACTTTTTTTGATTGACAAATAGGAACTAGGGTTCCTTAGGAAAAGGGAGATGCTGTGCCAAATTCCAAATGTTTAGTTTTTTTTTTTTTTTTCAAAGCAAACACACAGCGATAATGAACTCCATAAGAAGATCAGAAACATTTTCCAAATGCAACTGGTGTCAATGTATTAATGAAGTTGCTCATGTAGTGGACAATCTCAATCATTTGGTAAGATTAGAAGAACTGAAGCTGCTGTACATTTCTTTAGCTGACTCTAGGCCTGACTCTACACAGACAATTGTGTTGTGGTTTAGTTTGTGAACAACATGCTTGTGAGAGGGTAAACGCAGTCTGTCCGCTATCAGGAATGATGCAGTCTAGATGCCCACATATGGGGACTTTGTAGGAGTCAGCACTAGCAAAATGCAGAGGTACAACCTCAGTCTGGGAAGACCACATATTTGAGAATGAAATTTCCCCTTCCAAAAAAGCATGAACTATAATGAAATGGCAGAAGATGGCTGCCAGTACCTTAACAGAGACCCAGACAGTGACATCACCACGTGGAATAAACACACTGCCTGGAACCACGCCCCTTTCCTGCATTGACCTGCCCACTTCATGATGTTCCTATGACTCTTGACACCAATCAAATTATTCTTCTTACTTTGCTACACAAACTGACCACACTTTAATCATGCACCTCCACAAGTTACCAGCCTCTTGGAAATTGCATTTAGGGTAACTAAGCATTTGCTCTCCAAATATTTTATCACATTTTTACACAATACTCCATACAAGGTCTTGGTGAGCAGAACAATGATATGGTCAGTATTATAAGTGGCAGCTGAGAAGCTAGTTGATGTGCTTGCTACGGCTGCACATATACTAAAATTGGATCGATACAGAGAAGATTAGCATGGCCCCTGCGAAAGGATGACACGCAAATCCGTGAAGCGTTCCATATTTTGTTCTTTTTTAATTAGACAAAGAGTCACTTGGTACTAGGAAGATGTTGTACCAAGATTAGCATGGAACTTGCAAAAAGATGACACACAAATCAGTGAAGTGCTCCTATTTCAACTTTTTTTGATTGACAAATAGGAACTAGGGTTCCTTAGGAAAAGGGAGATGCTGTAGCCAAATTCCAAATGTTTAGTTTTTTTTTTTTTTTCAAAGCAAAACACAAGAATGAACTCCATAAGAAGATCTGAAACATTTTCAACTACATCTGGTGTCAATGTATTAATGAAGTTGCTCATGTAGTGGACAATCTCAATCATTTGGTATGATAAGAAGAACTGAAGCTGCTGTACATTTCTTTAGCTGACTCTAGGACTGATTCTAAGCAGACAATTGTGTTTGAGGTTTAGTTTTGAACAACATGCTAGTGAGAGTTGTAAACGCAGTCTGTCGCTATCAGGAATGATGCAGTCTAGATGCCCACATATGGGGACTTTGTATGAGTCAGCACTAGCAAAATGCAGAGGTACCAACCTCAGTCTGGGAAGACCACCATATTTGAGAATGAAATTTCCCTTCCAAAAAAGCATGAACTATAATGAAATGGCAGAAGATGCCTGCCAGTACCTAACAGAGACCCAGACAGTGACATCACCACGTGGACTAAAAAACTGCCTGGAACCACGCCCCCTTTCCTGCATTGACCTGCCCACTTTGTGATGTTCCCATGACTCTTGACACCAATCAAATTATTCTCTCTTCTTTGCTACACAAAACTGACCACACTTTAATCATGCACCTCTACAAGTTACCAGCCTCTTGGAAAATGCAATTAGGGTAACTAAGCATTTGCTCTCTAAATATTTTATCACATTTTTACACAATACTCCATTACAAGGTCCTTGGTGAGCAGAACAATGATATGGTCAGTATTATAAGTGGCAGCCGAGAAGCTTGTTGATGTGCTTGCTACGGCGTGCACATATACTAAAATTGGATCGATACAGAGAAGATTAGCATGGCCCCTGCGAAAGGATGACACGCAAATCCGTGAAGCGTTCCATATTTGTTCTTTTTTAATTAGACAAAGAGTCACTTGGGTACTAGGAAGATGTTTTGTACCAAGATTAGCATGGAACTTGCAAAAGGATGACACACAAATCAGTGAAGTGCTCCATATTTTCAACTTTTTTGATTGACAAATAGGAACTAGGGTTCCTTGGGAAAAGGGAGATGCTGTGCAAATTCCAAATGTTCAGTTTTTTTTTTATTTTCAAAGCAAACAACAAGGGATAATACCATAAGAAGATCAGAAACATTTCCAACTGCATATGGTGTCAATGTATTAATGAAGTTGCTCATGTAGTGGACAATCTCAATCATTTGGTAATGATTAGAAGATCTGAAGCTGCTGTACATTTCTTTAGCTGACTCTAGGACTGACTCTACACAGACAATTGTGTTTGTGGTTTAGTTTTGAACAACATGCTTGTGAGAGGGTAAACGCAGTCTGCCGCTATCAGGAATGATGCAGTCTAGATGCCCACATATGGGGACTTTGTAGGAGTCAGCACTAGCAAAATGCAGAGGTACAACCACAGTCTGGGAAGACCACATATTTGAGAATGAAATTTCCCCTTCCAAAAAAGCATGAACTATAATGAAATGGCAGAAGATTGCTGTCAGTACCTTAACAGAGACCCAGACAGTGACATCACCACGTGGAATAAACACACTGCCTGGAACCACGCCCCTTTCCTGCATTGACCTGCCCACTTCATGATGTTCCTATGACTCTTGACACCAATCAAATTATTCTTCTTACTTTGCTACACAAACTGACCACACTTTAATCATGCACCTCCACAAGTTACCAGCCTCTTGGAAAATGCAATTAGGGTAACTAAGCATTTGCTCTCCAAATATTTTATCACATTTTTACACAATACTCCATACAAGGTCTTGGTGAGCAGAACAATGATATGGTCAGTATTATAAGTGGCAGCTGAGAAGCTTGTTGATGTGCTTGCTACGGCTGCACATATACTAAAATTGGATCGATACAGAGAAGATTAGCATGGCCCCTGCGAAAGGATGACACTGCAAATCCGTGAAGCGTTCCATATTTTGTTCTTTTTAATTAGACAAAGAGTCACTTGGGACTAGGAAGATGTTGTACCAAGATTAGCATGGAACTTGTAAAGGGATGACACACAAATCAGTGAAGTGCTCCATATTTTCAACTTTTTTTGATTGACAAATAGGAACTAGGGTTCCTTAGGAAAAGGGAGATGCTGTGCCAAATTCCAAATGTTCAGTTTTTTTTTTTTTTCAAAGCAAACACACAAGGATGAACTCCATAAGAAGATCAGAAACATTTCCAACTGCATCTGGTGTCAAGGTATTAATGAAGTTGCTCATGTAGTGGACAATCTCAATCATTTCGTATGATAAGAAGAACTGAAGCTGCTGTACATTTCTTTAGCTGACTCTAGGACGTACTCTACGCAGACAATTGTGTTTGTGGTTTAGTTTTGAACAACATGCTTGTGAGAGGGTAAACGCAGTCTGTCGCTATCAGGAATGATGCAGTCTAGATGCCCACATATTGGGACTTTGTAGGAGTCAGCACTAGCAAAATGCAGAGGTACAACCTCAGTCTGGAAGACCACATATTTGAGAATGAAATTTCCCCTTCCAAAAAAGCATGAACTATAATGAAATGACAGAAGATGGCTGCCAGTACCTTAACAGAGACCCAGACAGTGACATCACCACGTGGAATAAAACACACCTCCTGGAACCACGCCCCTTTCCTGCATTGACCTGCCCACTTCTGTGATGTTCCCATGACTCTTGACACCAATCAAATTATTCATCTTTCTTTGCTACACAAACTGACCACACTTTAATCATGCACCTCCACAAGTTACCAGCCTCTTGGAAAATGCAATTAGGGTAACTAAGCATTTGCTCTCTAAATATTTTATCAAATTTTTACACAATACTCCATACAAGGTCTTGGTGAGCAGAACAATGATTTGGTCAGTATTATAAGTGGCAGCCGAGAAGCTTGTTGATGTGCTTGCTACGGCTGCACATATACTAAAATTGGATCGATACAGAGAAGATTAGCATGGCCCCTGCGAAAGAATGACACGCAAATCCGTGAAGCGTTCCATATTTTGTTCTTTTTTAATTAGACAAAGAGTCACTTGGTACTAGGAAGATGTTTGTACAAAGATTAGCATGGAACTTGTAAAGGATGACACACAAATCAGTGAAGTGCTCCATATTTTCAACTTCTTTTGATTGACAAATAGGAACTAGGGTTCCTTGGGAAAAGGGAGATGCTGTACCAAATTCCAAATGTTCAGTTTTTTTTATTTTCAAAGCAAACACACAGGGATGAATACCACAAGAAGATCAGAAACATGTCCAACTGCAACTGGTGTCAAGGTATTAATGAAGTTGCTCATGTAGTGGACAATCTCAATCATTTGGTAAGATAAGAAGAACTGAAGCTACTGTACATTTCTTTAGCTGACTCTAGGCCTGACTCTACACAGACAATTGTGTTTGAGGTTTAGTTGTGAACAAAATGCTTGTGAGAGGGTAAACGCAGTCTGCCGCTATCAGGAATGATGCAGTCTAGATGCCCACATATGGGGACTTTGTAGGAGTCAGCACTAGCAAAATGCAGAGGTACAACCTCAGTCTGGGAAGACCACCAATTTTAGAATGAAATTTCCCCTTCCAAAAAAGCATGAACTATAATGAATGGCAGAAGATTGCTGCCAGTACCTTAACAGAGACCCAGACAGTGACATCACCACGTGGAATAAACACACCTCCTGGAACCACGCCCCTTTCCTGCATTGACCTGCCCACTTTGTGATGTTCCCATGACTCTTGACACCAATCAAATTATTCTTCTTACTTTGCTACACAAACTAACAGTACTTTAATCATGCACCTCCACAAGTTACCAGCCTCTTGAAAAATGCAATAAGGGTAACTAAGCATTTGCTCTCCAAATATTTGATCACATTTTTACACAATACTCCATACAAGGTCTTGGTGAGCAGAACAATGATATGGTCAGTATTATAAGTGGCAGCTGAGAAGCTTGTTGATGTGCTTGCTACGGCTGCACATATACTAAAATGGATCGATACAGAGAAGATTAGCATGGCCCCTGCGAAAGGATGACACGCAAATCCGTGAAGCGTTCCATATTTTGTTCTTTTTTAATTAGACAAAGAGTCACTTGGGACTAGGAAGATGTTTGTACCAAGATTAGCATGGAACTTGCAAAAGATGACACACAAATCAGTGAAGTGCTCCATATTTTCAACTTTTTTTGATTGATAAATAGGAACTAGGGTTCCTTGGGAAAAGGGAGATGCTGTACCAAATTCCAAATGTTCAGTTTTTTTTATTTTCAAAGCAAACACACAGGGATAAAGACCATAAGAAGATCAGAAACATATCCAACTGCATCTGGTGTCAATATATTAATGAAGTTGCTCATGTAGTGGACAATCTCAATCATTTGGTATGATTAGAAGATCTGAAGCTGCTGTACATTTCTTTAGCTGACTCTAGGACTTACTCTACACAGACAATTGTGTTTGTGGTTTAGTTTTGAACAACATGCTAGTGAGAGGGTAAACGCAGTCTGCCGCTATCAGGAATGATGCAGTCTAGATGCCCACATATGGGGACTTTGTAGGAGTCAGCACTAGCAAAATGCAGAGGTTTAACCACAGTCTGGGAAGACCACATATTTGAGAATGAAATTTCCCCTGCCAAAAAAGCATGAACTATAATGAAATGGCAGAAGATGGCTGGCAGTACCTTAACAGAGACCCAGACAGTGACATCACCACGTGGAATAAACACACTGACTGGAACCACGCCCCTTTCCTGCATTGACCTGCCCACTTTGTGATGTTCCCATGACTCTTGACACCAATCAAATTTTTCTTCTTTCTTTGCTACACAAACTAACAGTACTTTTATCATGCACCTCCACAAGTTACCAGTCTCTTGAAAAATGCAATAAGGGTAACTAAGCATTTGCTCTCCAAATATTTGATCACATTTTTACACAATACTCCATACAAGGTCTTGGTGAGCAGAACAATGATATGGTCAGTATTATAAGTGGCAGCTGAGAAGCTTGTTGATGTGCTTGCTACGGCTGCTCATATACTAAAATTGGATCGATACAGAGAAGATTAGCATGGCCCCTGCGAAAGGATGACACGCAAATCCGTGAAGCGTTCCATATTTTGTTCTTTTTTAATTAGACAAAGAGTCACTTGGGACTAGGAAGATGTTTGCTACCAAGATAGCATGGAACTTGCAAAAGATGACACACAAATCAGTGTGAAGTGGTCCATATTTTCAACTTTTTTTGATGACAAATAGGAACTAGGGTTCCTTAGGAAAAGGGAGATGCTGTGCCAAATTCCAAATGTTTAGTATTTATTTTATTTTCAAAGCAAACACACAAGAATGAACTCCATAAGAAGATCTGAAACATTTTCAACTGCATCTGGTGTCAATGTATTAATGAAGTTGCTCATGTAGTGGACAATCTCAATCATTTGGTAAGATTAGAAGATCTGAAGCTGCTGTACATTTCTTTAGCTGACTCTAGGACTGACTCTACGCAGACAATTGTGTTTGTGGTTTAGTTGTGAACAAAATGCTTGTGAGAGTGTAAACGCAGTCTGTCGCTATCAGGAATGATGCAGTCTAGATGCCCACATATGGGGACTTTGTAGGAGTCAGCACTAGCAAAATGCAGAGGTCCCACCTCAGTCTGGGAAGACCACATATTTGAGAATGAAATTTCCCCTGCCAAAAAAGCATGAACTATAATGAAATGGCAGAAGATGGCTGTCAGTACCTTAACAGAGACCCAGACAGTGACATCACCACGTGGAATAAACACACTATCTGGAACCACGCCCCTTTCCTGCATTGACCTGCCCACTTTGTGATGTTCCCATGACTCTTGACACCAATCAAATTATTCTTCTTTCTTTTCTACACAATCTAACAGTACTTTTATCATGCACCTCCACAAGTTACCAGTCTCTTGAAAAATGCAATAAGGGTAACTAAGCATTTGCTCTCTAAATATTTTATCAAATTTTTACACAATACTCCTTACAAGGTCTTGGTGAGCAGAACAATGATATGGTCAGTATTATAAGTGGCAGCTGAGAAGCTTGTTGATGTGCTTGCTACGGCTGCACATATGCTAAAATTGGATCGATACAGAGAAGATTAGCATGGCCCCTGCGAAAGGATGACATGCAAATCCGTGAAGCGTTCCATATTTTGTTCTTTTTTAATTAGACAAAGAGTCACTTGGGACTAGGAAGATGTTGTACCAAGATTAGCGTGGAACTTGCAAAAAGATGACACACAAATCAGTGAAGTGCTCCATATTTTCAACTTTTTTTGATTGACAAATAGGAACTAGGGTTCCTTAGGAAAAGGAAGATGCTGTGCCAAATTCCAAATGTTTCGTTTTTTTTTTTTTTTCAAAGCAAAAACACAAGGATGAACACCATAAGAAGGTCAGAAACATGTCCAACTGCATCTGGTGTCAATGTATTAATGAAGTTGCTCATGTAGTGGACAATCTCAATCATTTGGTATGATAAGAAGAACTGAAGCTGCTGTAGATTTCTTTAGCCGACTCTAGGACTGACTCTACACAGACAATTGTGTTTGTGGTTTAGTTGTGAACAACATGCTTGTAAGAGGGTAAACGCAGTCTGCCGCTATCAGGAATGATGCAGTCTAGATGCCCACATATGGGGACTTTGTAGGAGTCAGCACTAGCAAAATGCACAGGTACAACCTCAGTCTGTGAAGACCACTTATTTGAGAATGAAATTTCCCCTTCCAAAAAAGCATGAACTATAATGAAATGGCAGAAGATTGCTGTCAGTACCTTAACAGAGACCCAGACAGTGACATCACCACGTGGAATAAACACACTGCCTGGAACCACGCCCCTTTCCTGCATTGACCTACCCACTTCATGATGTTCCTATGACTCTTGACACCAATCAAATTATTGTTCTTACTTTGGTACACAAACTAAGAATACTTTAATCATGCACCTCCACAAGTTAACAGCCTCTTGGAAAATACAATTATGGTAACTAAGCATTTGCTCTCCAAATATTTTATTACATTTTTACACAATACTCCATACAAGGTCTTGGTGAGCAGAACAATGATATGGTCAGTATTATAAGTGGCAGCTGAGAAGCTTGTTGATGTGCTTGCTACGGCTGCACATATACTAAAATTGGATCGATACAGAGAAGATTAGCATGGCCCCTGCGAAAGGATGACACGCAAATCCGTGAAGCGTTCCATATTTTGTTCTTTTTTAATTAGACAAAGAGTCACTTGGTACTAGGAAGATGTTGTACCAAGATTAGAATGGAACTTGTAAAGGGATGACACACAAATCAGTGAAGTGCTCCATATTTTCAACTTCTTTTGATTGACAAATAGGAACTAGGGTTCCTTGGGAAAAGGGAGATGCTGTACCAAATTCCAAATGTTCAGTTTTTTTTTATTTTCAAAGCAAACACACAGGGATGAATACCACAAGAAGATCAGAAACATGTCCAACTGCAACTGGTGTCAAGGTATTAATGAAGTTGCTCATGTAGTGGACAATCTCAATCATTTCGTATGATAAGAAGAACTGAAGCTGCTGTAGATTTCTTTAGCTGACACTAGGCCTGACTCTACACAGACAATTGTGTTTGTGGTTTAGTTGTGAACAAAATGCTTGTAAGAGGGTAAACGCAGTCTGCCACTATCAGGAATGATGCAGTCTAGATGCCCACATATGGGGACTTTGTAGGAGTCAGCACTAGCAAAATGAAGAGGTACAACCACAGTCTGGGAAGACCACATATTTGAGAATGAAATTTCCCCTTCCAAAAAAGCATGAACTATAATGAAATGGCAGAAGATGGCTGCCAGTACCTTAACAGAGACCCAGACAGTGACATCACCACGTGGAATAAACACACCTCCTGGAACCACGCCCCTTTCCTGCATTGACCTGCCCACTTTGTGATGTTCCCATGACTCTTGACACCAATCAAATTATTCATCTTTCTTTGCTACACAAACTGACCACACTTTAATCATGCACCTCCACAAGTTAACAGCCTCTTGGAAAATGCAATTAGGGTAACTAAGCATTTGCTCTCTAAATATTTTATCAAATTTTTACACAATACTCCATACAAGGTCTTGGTGAGCAGAACAATGATTTGGTCAGTATTATAAGTGGCAGCCGAGAAGCTTGTTGATGTGCTTGCTATGGCTGCACATATACTAAAATTGGATCGATACAGAGAAGATTAGCATGGCCCCTGCGAAAGGATGACACGCAAATCCGTGAAGCGTTCCATATTTTGTTCTTTTTTAATTAGACAAGAGTCACTTGGGTCTAGAAGATGTTTGTACCAAGATTAGCATGGAACTTGCAAAAGATGACACACAAATCAGTGAAGTGCTCCATATTTTCAACTTTTTTTGATTGACAAATAGGAACTAGGGTTCCTTAGGAAAGGGAGATGCTGTGACAAATTCCAAATGTTTAGTTTTTTTTTTTTTTTCAAAGCAAAACACAAGAATGAACTCCATAAGAAGATCTGAAACATTTTCAACTGCATCTGGTGTCAATGTATTAATGAAGTTGCTCATGTAGTGGACAATCTCAATCATTTGGTAAGATTAGAAGATCTGAAGCTGCTGTACATTTCTTTAGCTGACTCTAGGACTGACTCTACGCAGACAATTGTGTTTGTGGTTTAGTTGTGAACAAATGCTTGTGAGAGTGTAAACGCAGTCTGTCGCTATCAGGAATGATGCAGTCTAGATGCCCACATATGGGGACTTTGTAGGAGTCAGCACTAGCAAAATGCAGAGGTACAACCACAGTCTGGGAAGACCACATATTTGAGAATGAAATTTCCCCTTCCAAAAAAGCATGAACTATAATGAAATGGCAGAAGATGGCTGCCAGTACCTTAACAGAGACCCAGACAGTGACATCACCACGTGGAATAAACACACTGCCTGGAACCACGCCCCTTTCCTGCATTGACCTGCCCACTTTGTGATGTTCCCATGACTCTTGACACCAATCAAATTATTCATCTTTCTTTGCTACACAAACTGACCACACTTTAATCATGCACCTCCACAAGTTACCAGCCTCTTGGAAAATACAATTAGGGTAACTAAGCATTTGCTCTCCAAATATTTTTTCACATTTTTACACAATACTCCATACAAGGTCTTGGTGAGCAGAACAATGATATGGTCAGTATTATAAGTGGCAGCTGAGAAACTGGTTGATGTGCTTGCTACGGCTGCACATATACTAAAATTGGATCGATACAGAGAAGATTAGCATGGCCCCTGCGACAGGATGACACGCAAATCCGTGAACCGTTCCGTATTTTGTTCTTTTTTATTTAGACAAAGAGTCACTTGGGACTAGGAAGATGTTGTACCAAGATTAGCATGGAACTTGTAAAAGGATGACACACAAATTTGAAGTGCTCCATATTTTCAAATTTTTTTGATTGACAAATAGGAACTAGGGTTCCTTAGGAAAAGGGAGATGCTGTGCCAAATTCCAAATGTTTAGTTTTTTTTTTTTTTTTCAAAGCAAAAACACAAGAATGAACTCCATAAGAAGATCTGAAACATTTTCAACTGCATCTGGTGTCAATGTATTAATGAAGTTGCTCATGTAGTGGACAATCTCAATCATTTGGTAAGATTAGAAGATCTGAAGCTGCTGTACATTTCTTTAGCTGACTCTAGGACTGACTCTACGCAGACAATTGTGTTTGTGGTTTAGTTGTGAACAAAATGCTTGTGAGAGTGTAAACGCAGTCTGTCGCTATCAGGAATGATGCAGTCTAGATGCCCACATATGGGGACTTTGTAGGAGTCAGCACTAGCAAAATGCAGAGGTACAACCTCAGTCTGGGAAGACCACATATTTGAGAATGAAATTTCCCCTGCCAAAAAGCATGAACTATAATGAAATGGCAGAAGATGGCTGCCAGTACCTTAACAGAGACCCAGACAGTGACATCACCACGTGGAATAAACACACTGCCTGGAACCACGCCCCTTTCCTGCATTGACCTGCCCACTTTGTGATGTTCCCATGACTCTTGAAACCAATCAAATTATTCATCTTTCTTTGCTACACAAACTGACCACACTTTAATCATGCACCTCTACAAGTTAACAGCCTCTTGGAAAATGCAATTAGGGTAACTAAGCATTTGCTCTCTAAATATTTTATCAAATTTTACACAATACTCCATACAAGGTCTTGGTGAGCAGAACAATGATTTGGTCAGTATTATAAGTGGCAGCTGAGAAGCTTGTTGATGTGCTTGCTATGGCTGCACATATACTAAAATTGGATCGATACAGAGAAGATTAGCATGGCCCCTGCGAAAGGATGACACGCAAATCCGTGAAGCGTTCCATATTTTGTTCTTTTTTAATTAGACAAAGAGTCACTTGGGTCTAGAAAGATGTTGTACCAAGATTAGCATGGAACTTGCAAAAAGATGACACACAAATCAGTGAAGTGCTCCATATTTTCAACTTTTTTTGATTGACAAATAGGAACTAGGGTTCCTTAGGAAAAGGGAGATGCTGTGCCAAATTCCAAATGTTTAGTTTTTTTTTTTTTTTTCAAAGCAAAAACACAAGAATGAACTCCATAAGAAGATCTGAAACATTTTCAACTGCATCTGGTGTCAATGTATTAATGAAGTTGCTCATGTAGTGGACAATCTCAATCATTTGGTAAGATTAGAAGATCTGAAGCTGCTGTACATTTCTTTAGCTGACTCTAGGACTGACTCTACGCAGACAATTGTGTTTGTGGTTTAGTTGTGAACAAAATGCTTGTGAGAGTGTAACGCAGTCTGTCGCTATCAGGAATGATGCAGTCTAGATGCCCACATATGGGGACTTTGTAGGAGTCAGCACTAGCAAAATGCAGAGGTACAACCACAGTCTGGGAAGACCACATATTTGAGAATGAAATTTCCCCTTCCAAAAAGCATGAACTATAATGAAATGGCAGAAGATGGCTGCCAGTACCTTAACAGAGACCCAGACAGTGACATCACCACGTGGAATAAACACACTGCCTGGAACCACGCCCCTTTCCTGCATTGACCTGCCCACTTTGTGATGTTCCCATGACTCTTGACACCAATCAAATTATTCATCTTTCTTTGCTACACAAACTGACCACACTTTAATCATGCACCTCCACAAGTTACCAGCCTCTTGGAAAATACAATTAGGGTAACTAAGCATTTGCTCTCTAAATATTTTATCAAATTTTTACACAATACTCCATACAAGGTCTTGGTGAGCAGAACAATGATTTGGTCAGTATTATAAGTGGCAGCCGAGAAGCTTGTTGATGTGCTTGCTACGGCTGCACATATACTAAAATTGGATCGATACAGAGAAGATTAGCATGGCCCCTGCGAAAGGATGACACGCAAATCCGTGAAGCGTTCCATATTTTGTTCTTTTTTAATTAGACAAAGAGTCACTTGGGTCTAGGAAGATGTTGTACCAAGATTAGCATGGAACTTGCAAAAAGATGACACACAAATCAGTGAAGTGCTCCATATTTTCAACTTTTTTTGATTGACAAATAGGAACTAGGCTTCCTTAGGAAAAGGGAGATGCTGTGCCAAATTCCAAATGTTTAGTTTTTTTTTTTTTTCAAAGCAAAAACACAAGGATGAACTCCATAAGAAGATCAGAAACATGTCCAACTGCATCTGGTGTCAATATATTAATGAAGTTGCTCATGTAGTGGACAATCTCAATCATTTGGTATGATAAGAAGTACTGAAGCTGCTGTACATTTCTTTAGCTGACTCTAGGCCTGACTCTACACAGACAATTGTGTTTGTGGTTTAGTTGTGAACAAAATGCTTGTGAGAGTGTAAACGCAGTCTGTCGCTATCAGGAATGATGCAGTCTAGATGCCCACATATGGGGACTTTGTAGGAGTCAGCACTAGCAAAATGCAGAGGTACAACCACAGTCTGGGAAGACCACATATTTGAGAATGAAATTTCCCCTTCCAAAAAAGCATGAACTATAATGAAATGACAGAAGATGGCTGCCAGTACCTTAACAGAGACCCAGACAGTGACATCACCACGTGGAATAAACACACCTCCTGGAACCACGCCCCTTTCCTGCATTGACCTGCCCACTTTGTGATGTTCCCATGATTCTTGACACCAATCAAATTATTCATCTTACTTTGCTACACAAACTAAGAATATTTTAATCATGCACCTCCACAAGTTACCAGCCTCTTGGAAAATGCAATTAGGGTAACTAAGCATTTGCTCTCTAAATATTTTATCAAATTTTTACACAATACTCCCTTCAAGGTCTTGGTGAGCAGAACAATGATATGGTCAGTATTATAAGTGGCAGCTGAGAAACTGGTTAATGTGCTTGCTACGCCTGCACATAGACTAAAATTGGATCAATACAGAGAAGATTAGCATGGCCCCTGCGAAATTGTGACATGCAAATCCTTAAAGCGTTCTATATTTTGTTCTTTTTTAATTAGACAAAGAGTCACTTGGGACTAGGAAGATGTTGTACCAAGATTAGCATGGAACTTGTAAAAGGATGACACACAAATCAGTGAAGTGCTCCATATTTTCAACTTTTTTTGATTGACAAATAGGAACTAGGGTTCCTTAGGAAAAGGGAGATGCTGTGCCAAATTCCAAATGTTTCTTTTATTTTCAAAGCAAACACACAGCGATAAAGACCATAAGAAGATCAGAAACTTTTCAAACTGCAACTGGTGTCAATGTATTGATGAAGTTGTTCATGTAGTGGACAATCTCAATCATTTGGTAAGATTAGAAGAACTGAAGCTGCTGTACATTTCTTTAGCTGACTCTAGGCCTGACTCTACGCAGACAATTGTGTTTGTGGTTAATTTGTGAACAACATGCTTGTGAGAGGGTAAACGCAGTCTGCCACTATCAGGAATGATGCAGTCTAGATGCCCACATATGGGGACTTTGTAGGAGTCAGCACTAGCAAAATGCAGAGGTCCCACCTCAGTCTGGGAAGACCACATATTTGAGAATGAAATTTCCCCTGCCAAAAAAGCATGAACTATAATGAAATGGCAGAAGATGGCTGCCAGAACCTTAACAGAGACCCAGACAGTGACATCATCACATGGAATAAACAAACTGCCTGGAACCACGCCCCTTTCCTGCATTGACCTGCCCACTTCATGATGTTCCTATGACTCTTGACACCAATCAAATTATTCTTCTTACTTTGCTACACAAACTGACCACACTTTAATGATGCACCTCCACAAGTTACCAGCCTTTTGGAAATTGCATTTAGGGTAACTAAGCATTTGCTCTCCAAATATTTTATCACATTTTTACACAATTCTCCATACAAGGTCTTGGTGAGCAGAACAATGATATGGTCAGTATTATAAGTGGCAGCTGAGAATCAAGTTGATGTGCTTGCTACGGCTGCACATATACTAAAATTGGATCGAAACAGAGAAGATTAGCATGGCCCCTAAGAAAGGATGACACGCAAATCCGTGAAGCGTTCCGTAGTTTGTTCTTTTTTAATTAGACAAAGAGTCACTTGGTACTAGGAAGATGTTGTACCAAGATTAGCATGGAACTTGTAAAAGGATGACACACAAATCAGTGAAGTGCTCATTATTTCAACTTTTTTTGATTGACAAAAGGGACTAGGGTTCCTTAGGAAAAGGGAGATGCTGTACCAAATTCCAAATGTTTAGTTTTTTTTTTTTTTTTCAAAGCAAAAACACAAGAATGAACTCCATAAGAAGATCTGAAACATTTTCAACTGCATCTGGTGTCAATGTATTAATGAAGTTGCTCATGTAGTGGACAATCTCAATCATTTCGTATGATAAGAAGAACTGAAGCTGCTGTAGATTTCTTTAGCCGACTCTAGGACTGACTCTACGCAGACAATTGTGTTTGTGGTTTAGTTGTGAACAAAATGCTTGTGAGAGTGTAAACGCAGTCTGCCGCTATCAGGAATGATGCAGTCTAGATGCCCACATATGGGGACTTTGTAGGAGTCAGCACTAGCAAAATGCAGAGGTCCCACCTCAATCTGGGAAGACCACATATTTGAGAATGAAATTTCCCCTTCCAAAAAAGCATGATCTATAATGAAATGGCAGAAGATTGCTGCCAGTACCTTAACAGAGACCCAGACAGTGACATCACCACATGGAATAAACAAACTGCCTGGAACCACGCCCCTTTCCTGCATTGACCTGCCCACTTCATGATGTTCCTATGACTCTTGACACCAATCAAATTATTCTTCTTACTTTGCTACACAAACTGACCACACTTTAATCATGCACCTCTACAAATTATCAGCCTCTTGGAAAATGCAATTAGGGTAACTAAGCATTTGCTCTCTAAATATTTTATCACATTTTTACACAATACTCCATACAAGGTCTTGGTGAGCAGAACAATGATATGGTCAGTATTATAAGTGGCAGCCGAGAAGCTTGTTGATGTGCTTGCTACGGCTGCACATATACTAAAATTGGATCGATACAGAGAAGATTAGCATGGCCCCTGCGAAAGGATGACACGCAAATCCGTGAAGCGTTCCATATTTTGTTCTTTTTTAATTAGACAAAGAGTCACTTGGGACTAGGAAGATGTTGTACCAAGATTAGCATGGAACTTGCAAAAGGATGACACACAAATCAGTGAAGTGCTCCGTATTTTCAACTTTTTTTGATTGATAAATAGGAACTAGGGTTCCTTGGGAAAAGGGAGATGCTGTACCAAATTCCAAATGTTCAGTTTTTTTTATTTTCAAAGCAAACACACAGGGATAAAGACCATAAGAAGATCAGAAACATATCCAACTGCATCTGGTGTCAATATATTAATGAAGTTGCTCATGTAGTGGACAATCTCAATCATTTGGTATGATTAGAAGATCTGAAGCTGCTGTACATTTCTTTAGCTGACTCTAGGACTGACTCTACACAGACAATTGTGTTTGTGGTTTAGTTTTGAACAACATGCTTGTGAGAGGGTAAACGCAGTCTGCCGCTATCAGGAATGATGCAGTCTAGATGCCCACATATGGGGACTTTGTAGGAGTCAGCACTAGCAAAATGCAGAGGTTTAACCACAGTCTGGGAAGACCACATATTTGAGAATGAAATTTCCCCTTCCAAAAAAGCATGAACTATAATGAAATGGCAGAAGATTGCTGTCAGTACCTTAACAGAGACCCAGACAGTGACATCACCACGTGGAATAAACACGCTGTCTGGAACCACGCCCCTTTCCTGCATTGACCTGCCCACTTCATGATGTTCCTATGACTCTTGACACCAATCAAATTATTCTTCTTACTTTGCTACACAAACTGACCACACTTTAATCATGCACCTCCACAAGTTACCAGCCTCTTGCAAAATGCAATTAGGGTAACTAAGCATTTGCTCTCCAAATATTTTATCACATTTTTACACAATACTCCATACAAGGTCTTGGTGAGCAGAACAATGATATGGTCAGTATTATAAGTGGCAGCTGAGAAGCTTGTTGATGTGCTTGTTACGGCTGCACATATACTAAAATTGGATCGATACAGAGAAGATTAGCATGGCCCCTGCAAAATTGTGACATGCAAATCCTCAAAGCGTTCTATATTTTGTTCTTTTTTAATTAGACAAAGAGTCACTTGGGACTAGGAAGATGTTGTACCAAGATTAGCATGGAACTTGTAAAGGGATGACACACAAATCAGTGAAGTGCTCCATATTTTCAACTTTTTTTGATTGACAAATAGAAACTAGGGTTCCTTGGGAAAAGGAAGATGCTGTGCCAAATTCCAAATGTTCAGTTTTTTTTATTTTCAAAGCAAACACACAGGGATGAACTCCATAAGAAGATCAGAAACATTTCCAACTGCAACTGGAGTCAAGGTATTAATGAAGTTGCTCATGTAGTGGACAATCTCAATCATTTGGTATGATAAGAAGAACTGAAGCTGCTGTAGATTTCTTTAGCTGACTCTAGGACGTACTCTACGCAGACAATTGTGTTTGTGGTTTAGTTTTGAACAACATGCTAGTGAGAGGGTAAACGAAGTCTGTCGCTATCAGGAATGATGCAGTCTAGATGCCCACATATTGGGACTTTGTAGGAGTCAGCACTAGCAAAATGCAGAGGTACAACCTCAGTCTGGGAAGACCACATATTTGAGAATGAAATTTCCCCTTCCAAAAAGCATGAACTATAATGAAATGACAGAAGATGGCTGCCAGTACCTTAACAGAGACCCAGACAGTGACATCACCACGTGGAATAAACACACCTCCTGGAACCACGCCCCTTTCCTGCATTGACCTGCCCACTTTGTGATGTTCCCATGACTCTTGACACCAATCAAATTATTCATCTTTCTTTGCTACACAAACTGACCACACTTTAATCATGCACCTCCACAAGTTACCTTCCTCTTGGAAAATGCAATTAGGGTAACTAAGCATTTGCTCTCTAAATATTTTATCAAATTTTTACACAATACTCCATACAAGGTCTTGGTGAGCAGAACAATGATTTGGTCAGTATTATAAGTGGCAGCCGAGAAGCTTGTTGATGTGCTTGCTACGGCTGCACATATACTAAAATTGGATCGATACAGAGAAGATTAGCATGGCCCCTGCGAAAGAATGACACGCAAATCCGTGAAGCGTTCCATATTTTGTTCTTTTTTAATTAGACAAAGAGTCACTTGGTACTAGGAAGATGTTGTACAAAGATTAGCATGGAACTTGTAAAGGGATGACACACAAATCAGTGAAGTGCTCCATATTTTCAACTTCTTTTGATTGACAAATAGGAACTAGGGTTCCTTGGGAAAAGGGAGATGCTGTACCAAATTCCAAATGTTCAGTTTTTTTTATTTTCAAAGCAAACACACAGGGATGAATACCACAAGAAGATCAGAAACATGTCCAACTGCAACTGGTGTCAAGGTATTAATGAAGTTGCTCATGTAGTGGACAATCTCAATCATTTGGTAAGATAAGAAGAACTGAAGCTACTGTACATTTCTTTAGCTGACTCTAGGCCTGACTCTACACAGACAATTGTGTTTGAGGTTTAGTTGTGAACAACATGCTTGTGAGAGGGTAAACGCAGTCTGCCGCTATCAGGAATGATGCAGTCTAGATGCCCACATATGAGGACTTTGTAGGAGTCAGCACTAGCAAAATGCAGAGGTACAAACTCAGTCTGGGAAGACCACCAATTTTAGAATGAAATTTCCCCTTCCAAAAAAGCATGAACTATAATGAAATGGCAGAAGATTGCTGCCAGTACCTTAACAGAGACCCAGACAGTGACATCACCACGTGGAATAAACACACTATCTGGAACCACGCCCCTTTCCTGCATTGACCTGCCCACTTTGTGATGTTCCCATGACTCTTGACACCAATCAAATTATTCTTCTTTCTTTTCTACACAATCTAACAGTACTTTTATCATGCACCTCCACAAGTTACCAGTCTCTTGAAAAATGCAATAAGGGTAACTAAGCATTTGCTCTCCAAATATTTGATCACATTTTTACACAATACTCCATACAAGGTCTTGGTGAGCAGAACAATGATATGGTCAGTATTATAAGTGGCAGCTGAGAAGCTTGTTGATGTGCTTGCTACGGCTGCACATATACTAAAATTGGATCGATACAGAGAAGATTAGCATGGCCCCTGCGAAAGGATGACACGCAAATCCGTGAAGCGTTCCATATTTTGTTCTTTTTTAATTAGACAAAGAGTCACTTGGGACTAGGAAGATGTTGTACCAAGATTAGCATGGAACTTGCAAAAAGATGACACACAAATCAGTGAAGTGCTCCATATTTTCAACTTTTTTTGATTGACAAATAGGAACTAGGGTTCCTTAGGAAAAGGAAGATGCTGTGCCAAATTCCAAATGTTTCGTTTTTTTTTTTTTTTTTCAAAGCAATAACACAAGGATGAACACCATAAGAAGGTCAGAAACATGTCCAACTGCATCTGGTGTCAATGTATTAATGAAGTTGCTCATGTAGTGGACAATCTCAATCATTTGGTATGATAAGAAGAACTGAAGCTGCTGTACACTTCTTTAGCTGACTCTAGGCCTGACTCTACGCAGACAATTGTGTTTGTGGTTTAGTTTTGAACAACATGCTAGTGAGAGGGTAAACAAAGTCTGTCGCTATCAGGAATGATGCAGTCTAGATGCCCACATATGGGGATTTTGTAGGAGTCAAAACTAGCAAAATGCAAAGGTACAACCACAGTCTGGGAAGACCACATATTTGAGAATGAAATTTCCCCTGCCAAAAAAGCATGAACTATAATGAAATGGCAGAAGATGGCTGCCAGTACCTTAACAGAGACCCAGACAGTGACATCACCACGTGGAATAAACACGCTGCCTGGAACCACGCCCCTTTCCTGCATTGACCTGCCCACTTTGTGATGTTCCTCTGACTCTTGACAACAATCAAATTATTCTTCTTACTTTGCTACACAAACTAAGAATACTTTAATCATGCACCTCCACAAGTTACCAGCCTCTTGGAAAATGCAATTAGGGTAACTAAGCATTTGCTCTCTAAATATTTTATCAAATTTTTACACAATACTCCATACAAGGTCTTGGTGAGCAGAACAATGATATGGTCAGTATTATAAGTGGCAGCTGAGAAGCTTGTTGATGTGCTTGCTACGGCTGCACATATACTAAAATTGTGAAGCGTTCCGTATTTTGTTCTTTTTTAATTAGACAAAGAGTCACTTGGGACTAGGAAGATGTTGTACCAAGATTAGCATGGAACTTGTAAAGGGATGACACACAAATCAGTGAAGTGCTACATATTTTCAACTTTTTTTGATTGACAAATAGGAACTAGGGTTCCTTGGGAAAAGGAAGATGCTGTGCCAAATTCCAAATGTTCAGTTTATTTTATTTTCAAAGCAAACACACAGGGATGAATACCATAAGAAGGTCAGAAACATATCCAACTGCAACTGGTGTCAAGGTATTAATGAAGTTGCTCATGTAGTGGACAATCTCAATCATTTCGTATGATAAGAAGAACTGAAGCTGCTGTACATTTCTTTAGCTGACTCTAGGACGTACTCTACGCAGACAATTAAGTTTGTGGTTTAGTTTTGAACAACATGCTTGTAAGAGGGTAAACGCAGTCTGCCGCTATCAGGAATGATGCAGTCTAGATGCCCACATATTGGGATTTTGTAGGAGTCAAAACTAGCAAAATGCAAAGGTCCCACCTCAGTCTGGGAAGACCACATATTTGAGAATGAAATTTCCCCTTCCAAAAAAGCATGAACTATAATGAAATGGCAGAAGATGGCTGCCAGTACCTTAACAGAGACCCAGACAGTGACATCACCACGTGGAATAAACACACTGCCTGGAACCACGCCCCTTTCCTGCATTGACCTGCCCACTTTGTGATGTTCCTTTGACTCTTGACACCAATCAAATTATTCTTCTTTCTTTGCTACACAAACTGACCATACTTTAATGATGCACCTCCACAAGTTACCAGCCTCTTGGAAATTGCATTTAGGGTAACAAAGCATTTGCTCTCCAAATATTTTATCACATTTTTACAAAATTCTCCATACAAGGTCTTGGTGAGCAGAACAATGATATGGTCAGTATTATAAGTGGCAGCGGAGGAGCTTGTTGATGTGCTTGCTACGGCTGCACATATACTAAAATTGGATCGATACAGAGAAGATTAGCATGGCCCCTGCGAAAGGATGACACGCAAATTCGTGAAGCGTTCCATATTTTGTTCTTTTTTAATTAGACAAAGAGTCACTTGGGACTAGGAAGATGTTGTACCAAGATTAGCATGGAACTTGCAAAAGGATGACCCACAAATTAGTGAAGTGCTCCATATTTTCAACTTTTTTTTGATTGACAAATAGGAACTAGGGTTCCTTAGGAAAAGGAAGATGCTGTGACAAATTCCAAATGTTTCTTTTATTTTCAAAGCAAACACACAGCGATAAAGACCATAAGAAGATCAGAAACTTTTCAAACTGCAACTGGTGTCAATGTATTGATGAAGTTGTTCATGTAGTGGACAATCTCAATCATGCAGTCTAGATGCCCACATATTGGGATTTTGTAGGAGTCAAAACTAGCAAAATGCAAAGGTACAACCTCAGTCTGTGAAGACCTTATAATTGAGAATGAAATTTCCCCTTCCAAAAAAGCATGAACTATAATGAAATGGCAGAAGATGGCTGCCAGTACCTTAACAGAGACCCAGACAGTGACATCACCATGTGGAATAAACACACTGCCTGGAACCACGCCCCTTTTCCTGCATTGACCTGCCCACTTCATGATGTTCCTATGACTCTTGACACCAATCAAATTATTCTTCTTACTTTGCTACACAAACTAAGAATACTTTAATCATGCACCTCCACAAGTTACCAGCCTCTTGGAAAATGCAATTAGGGTAACTAAGCATTTGCTCTCTAAATATTTTATCAAATTTTTACACAATACTCCATACAAGGTCTTGGTGAGCAGAACAATGATTTGGTCAGTATTATAAGTGGCAGCTGAGAAGCTTGTTGATGTGCTTGCTACGGCTGCACATATACTAAATTGCATCGATACAGAGAAGATTAGCATGGCCCCTGCGAAAGGATGACACGCAAATCCGTGAAGCGTTCCATATTTTGTTCTTTTTTAATTAGACAAAGAGTCACTTGGGTCTAGGAAGATGTTGTACCAAGATTAGCATGGAACTTGCAAAAAGATGACACACAAATCAGTGAAGTGCTCCATATTTTCAACTTTTTTTGATTGACAAATAGGAACTAGGGTTCCTTAGGAAAAGGGAGATGCTGTGCCAAATTCCAAATGTTTAGTTTTTTTTTTTTTTCAAAGCAAAAACACAAGAATGAACTCCATAAGAAGATCAGAAACTTTTCCAACTGCAACTGGTGTCAATGTATTGATGAAGTTGTTCATGTAGTGGACAATCTCAATCATTTGGTATGATTAGAAGATCTGAAGCTGCTGTACATTTCTTTAGCTGACTCTAGGCCTGACTCAACGCAGACAATTGTGTTTGTGGTTTAGTTTTGAACAACATGCTTGTAAGAGGGTAAACGCAGTCTGCCGCTATCAGGAATGATGCAGTCTAGATGCCCACATATGGGGACTTTGTAGGAGTCAGGAGTACAACCACAGTCTGGGAAGACCACATATTTGAGAATGAAATTTCCCCTTCCAAAAAAGCATGAACTATAATGAAATGGCAGAAGATTGCTGCCA